>NC_056727.1:368588981-368638981 GCF_019279795.1 Protopterus annectens | reverse complement strand
TATAGTGTACAGGGTCCTGGGTTTGAGACTTGCAGAGGCTGTTTATTTTGTTGCTGGGCAGAACAAGGACTGTTGGATATACAGTGATTAAGGCACATTTAAGCAGTTGTAAGCAGGTTTGTGTGGGTTTGCATGACGGTAAGCAATGCTAACCTTTGGTTAAATATGCTTACAGAGTTAGCTTCAAAATTGCTTATCCTGTGTAGGCATTGCTTACCCTCATGCAAACAGGATTCAACCCGCTTAATGCTGCTTAAAAGTGCTTACTCCTGCTTACCCCCGCACTAATTTCTTTAAAAGAAAAGAAAAAGGGTTGATAGGAAAGTGGTGAAAAAGGGACACAAAGAGGGAAAGACAATAGGGAAAATAGCTAGGGATGTGCAGGACGGGTGTATGGAAGGCCCATAGCTGCCCATTTCTTCTACAGCAACAGCTGTTAATATACATTGATGTGGAGGTAGATGCGGACATTCAAACCCCTGAAAGAGGGATGAGGACAATAATATATTGTGAAGCCAATTAGACCAGATTACGTGTCCAGTGGACATATGTAAAATGGACAGCTATGTATGAGGTGAGATTTTTTTTTTTTTTTTTGCGAACAGATTGCCCTTTTTTTTTTTTTTAAGGTGAGAGTGGGATGTTGAGGAGGGATAGTAGGTATATTTGGGGAGGTAGGTTGGGTAGGATGACAGACAAGACAGACAAGACAGACAAGACAGCATACAGGGGTGGTATATGACACATGTGGGGGTGAACACCTTGGATGGGGAGGAGTGTTTGGAAATCGGAAGCCCATGAGCCCCCAAATAGTAACAGTGGGATTGAGGTCCCCACCCATGGGCAGTCACCACTGCACCTTCACGGCCCCAAAGGTGGCTGTGCTGGGGACTGGGTAGGAGGGGCAGGCTGACCCTCTAGATGCACCACGTGGCCCTCAAGCTGGCATAGCTGATCTCTGAGCTCCCTGCGGAGCTTGCTACACACCAGACCCCGGACCTGATGATGGGTGACAGTTTCCTGTCCGCGCCCACTCCCGGGGGGTGAGCCCCATCCCCTGAGGTGGCTCCATGCAAAGGTGGTGCAGGACCAGCAGACGAGGATGTCCCGGGGTGGGCCCCAGATGTGCTGGTGTACGGTGCCATGGCCAGATGAGGTGGGAGAGGTGAATCTGCTGGGACCGGCCTTCCCAAATGTGCTATGGTGTTTCAATTTTAAAACATATGTAGGTTAGTAATAGTCAACACATTCCAGGATTAGGTATAACAGCATGCATAAATATTCCCATTAATCCAAAACACCAGATATGAAACAGTTGCATAGCAAACAGAACACATGCATATATGGAACCACAGTGGCTATTACAACAGCATGCAGGTACATTGATGGCATCATGCCACCAATGTGGGAGTATTTCAATATGGCACATGCATAGAAACAAATTTCAATATTTATCAAACAATAGGACATATGTCCCAACAGTAGACTTAATTGTACACATACCCATTGAGTTGTGCATTTAGATTATTGTTGCAGATATGGCAGGGGGGAGATGTCATTTAACAACTTGTATATCCCTGTAGTTCTCAATAGTTTCTTAGTCAGTGCTGTAAGCTGTACCTTACAGGTATTATTACACTACCCTATGGTCTCAGTTTGGACAGTGGTATGTTTGTAGACAACTATATACGTGAACTGTGTTTTACCTGCAGTATACACCTCTTTCCTGGTATACCTGTGGAGGTATTGTTTGTTAACTCTACCTGACTGTTTCTACACATATTCCCAGATTCCAGGTTGATGCTATGCACATACTTCTCAATCTCTTCTTGCACACACACTCTGGGCAAGACTTGACAACATGCAGGCGAAACTGGGACATATTTTGACAATTGCCCTCATAAACCTTTGGTGAGTTGCTACAGTGACAGGTTTGTTTTCATATACATTTTCTGAATATTTACAGGTCTGACAGTCAGTTATATGTCATTAAATGCTGCCTAAATGTCAGAGATCATTACACTGATTTGCCAGGAGGACAGGGTAACAGGTGGCAGATATGGGCCAATTATCTGGACATTCTGAACAAATCTGTACAGTTGAGGGGTATGATTCTGCATACAGCTTACTACCACTCCCAGGATTCGAACCATGGCTGTGTCTGCTAAAAATAAAACAGTGCACATCACAGTTGAGTGTGCTATTTAGATATTGGTGTGTATCTCTTCACTGATTTCTGTCTATAAGTCTCCCGTGGTTTTACAATCTGACCTTGTAATTACAACACTCTTATACAGGGGTTCCTAGACAGTTTTATTATGTAGCACAGTGTGGATGACCGTGATGAGTAATACCTTATTAGTCAGAGATACTGGAATACTAACAATGCCATACAATACCAAACTAAACAGTACCAGTCCAGGATTTCAATCTTTTATTTCCAGGCACAGTTTTCTTATCTGACAAACCTGTGCAGGGAATGTTTGTTAACACTACCTGAATGTTGCCACACATATTACCAGATTCCACATTATTATTATGCACATACGTCTCACTCTGTTACTGCACACACTCTGGTCATAGCTTCACAACATGGGAGTAGAGATGAGATATACTTTGCATATTACCCTGATAACATTTTGGTGAGTTGCTAGAGTGACAAGTGTGTTCTTATAGATATATTTCTGACAGTTAGGAGTAATAACAATCAGTTGTATGTCATTATTTGCTGTCTAAACTTTTGGGATCATCCCACTGATTTGCCAGGGGGACAGGGTGACAGGCAAGAAATGTAAACCAATTATCTGAACTTTCTAACAAAATCTGTACAGCTGGCGGTATGATTCTGAATACAGCTTACTACTACTCCCAGGATTTGAGCCATGGCTGTGTGTCCTAAAAATACAACCGTTTATGTCTCACTTGAGTGTACTATTTGGATTTTGTTGTATATTTTTTCTCCCTCAGTTGTACAATATGACCATATGATTGCAACAGTCATACACAGACATTCCTACACATTTTATTTTCGTAGCACAGTGTGGGTAACAGTGATTAATACAAAATGTACTATTAAGAAAATGCAACACTACATTACCATATGATACCAAAGTAAACACAAGCAGTACAGGAGTTAGACCATTATTGCCAGGCTGTTACCCTTTTATTTACATACAACCTATATGAGACTCTTCCTGCCATATTGTCTGGTTTATTCAGTGCATCTCATACACAATACAGGTTTTATACTGGCAATTAACTTTCTACTACTTTTAGATTTATTTCTTATGACAGTACATGCAAGATTATTACTAACCTGCCTCGCAATGCACCCTCTGCAGCCTACAGGCATGGGCTTCCTGATTCACAGCCCGCTCTGCTGCCACTGTCAAAAACATAAGAGGAATATTTAGCCATACCTATCCATAATATACATGAGCTGGCAATTATTAAACAGGTAGTAAGATGAGTACTTACACACTGCTGGGACATAACCCTGCCTAGCTTCTTGGATCCACTGATCCAAGAGCTCCCTCTTCCTCCTTTTCAGGATGGCATAGTGATGCCTGACCTGCTCACCACTTCGAGGGATGCCAGTGGCACTGGTGAGGTCACGGGCAAGACAGTCCCAGGCTTCTGCTTTATATTGGGAACACTGGTAGTGGCCCTGCAGCAGTCTCTCTTCATGGTCTTTTACCAGGAGTCCTGCCATGATCTTGGATGCCTGGATGCCCCAGCACTGCGCTCAGAAGTGCAATCCTTCTCAGACACCAGCCATAGTACCTACAGGAGGAAGCTGCAACCAGTTATGAGATGTATTCCCACCTGTGGGGTTTAAATAAGGCCAATTTCCCACACTTTTCCATAATTGGATGGTTTTGAAAAAGCTACGCTATAGGCAAACCTGCTTACCTAAGGTTGGCATTGCTTAAAGGGGTATACCAATGGGCAAATCGATTTAGCTGGGCTATGCATTGCTTACACCTAGTAAGCAGAGGTGTGCAATGCTTAGCATTGCTTATTTTTTAAATTTGCACAATATTTGCTGGTTGGCATTGATTGATCATTCATAACATGTTATATATTTGTTTAGTATCCGTGATTCATGTGTACATACACTATATGGGTACTTGTGTTTATTGGGGGATTTCACCACTTTATTACAATGACACCTCACATCTGGACTTGATGCAGTACTTCAGTTCACATATATATGTTATGTAGTAGGTTATACAACATAAAACTGTTTATAGATTCCTTTCACATGTAAATTGTGATTCTGCTATAGTGAGGATCTGTTTGGGTATACCTCATTTTTTTGTATAGTTGTGATGGCTTAATGGTTACCTGCTGTGACTGTAGTGTACAGGGTCCTGGGTTCAAGACCTGGCAGGGCTTTTATTTTGTTGCTGGGCAGAACAGGGGCTGTTGGATACAGGCAGTGATTAAGGCACTTTTAAGCAGTTGTAAGCAGGTTTGCACGATGGTAAGCAATACTAACTTCTGGTTAAATATGCTTACAGAGAGTCAGCTTCAAAATTGCTTAACCAGTGTGCACATTGCTTACCCCCACACAAACAAGATTAAACCCACTTACTACTGCTTAAAAGTACTTACTCCCACTTACCCCTGCACTAATTTAGAAAGAAATGAAACATGGGTCTTGGGAAAGTGGTAGATTTGGACACTTTATACATATTTTACCCTGTTTGCTGTATGGCATGGATTTATCATTCATTACATATTATAACTTTGTTTAGTATCCCTGATTCATGTGAACGTATACTGTATGGGGCACTTGTGTTTATCTGTGGATTTTACCACATTACAATGACACCTCACATCTGCACTTAATGCAGTACTCCAGTTCACAAATATATGTTATTTAATAGGTTATACAGCAAAAAGAATGTTCATAAATTGCTTTCACATGGAAAATGTAATTTACTACAGTGAGGATCAAACCGGGAATGATTGTTCGCAAAGCAAATGCTCTGACTACTACACTGTTGCAGTACTGCTTCAACTGAATGTATCTTGCTATTTATTTTCTTGTGCTATTTAAGATACAGTATGCGCAGCTAAGCAATGGGCAAACCCGCACACATATGGTTAAATTTAATATGTTTGATAAAAAAAGATTCTAGTGTTATTTTCTCTAGGAAGGGACAGGTTTCACTTACTGCTGTAGATTTCTACATGCATCTGCACATTTGGCAGACATCCTAGCAACCCTCCATACCTCTCAACCTCTTTATGCAAACTATCTGGACAAAGTTTGACAAAATGAGGTACAACTACAGACATATTTTAAATATTGCTCTTATAAACTTGAGAAAGTTGCTAGAGTAACAGGATCTGTTACGTTTTCTGATGGATTTGATGTCTGAAACTCAAATGTATGCCATTATTTACTGACTTCAATCCTGAGATCATCCCAGTGATTTGCCATTTAAATGAGGTACAGGACAAATGTATGGGTGAAATATCTGGACATTCTGCGATGATCTGTACAGTTGAGAGGTATGCAACCCCCTATGAGCATTCTCTCTCATTGTAATTGCTGAACGGCAATTCTTCACTGCAGGGGCATGTATATTGTGAGAGCTCTGCTCTCAGACGACCCCCTGCACTCATCCACGCTCTGTGTCCGTTTAGGAGCAGAGGCAACGCACCTTCATAACTATGCATGGCGCGCTGCTGTGCTGCTCTTAAATGGTCATTTCCGTGCAGGAATAAGCTATTCCTGCATGGAACCTTACTGAATCCCGGGGTTTATTTTGATGGGAGGAAGACAAAACAGGACATTTTTTTTTAAATGCAGAGGAGTGATGAAACTCTCAAAAAAGTTGTATGAATATTTTTTGAGGAATAGTAATGGCATAAACAACATAGAAATAAATATGTTTATACATGGATATTATAAGATCAAGAAGAAAGAACACATACGAATGGTAGATAAGAATTTATTTTATGTAATATGGGTTATTTGGAATGAAATACTGAATGACATTTTGTTTAATAGGAACAGATTTTGGCAGATATATTGCGAAAAAATTAGGTCGAGGTCTTGGAAGAAGGAATGGAGAATAACAATGAGGTTGTCATAAGAAAAATGAAGAATAGTAAAAAATAGAAATGTGTATATATATGTGCCTGTAAACATACATTTTGTAAATATGTAAATAATGTTTTATGTTAGGGAAAATAAGAGCCCTCCAACCTTTTTGATAGCTGCCATGGGATCTTTTACATCCACCCGAGCTACCACCAACTCAAGTAGTTGGGACCTTTTTAATATTTCATTTTAAGGATGACACACTCAGGAGTGCAGCAAAACTTTTATGCTGCACTATAGTTTTAGCAATCAACCTAGCTGATGTGGGAATAGAACCCATACTACTCTGCAGACAGCAAAATATGCTATATGTTGTGCCATCGATATGCTCAGAGCTTAACTGTATGTATCCTTGTCCTTACAACCTGACTTGCAGCTGAAAAGGTTTAAGAGAACAGTTCACTAGGTTTACAAATTAGTATATTAAAATAGACTAACTAAAACATCTATTTTAATAGAAACTAACTAAAACATCTATTTTAAAAGAAACATCAATCTTCTTAAATCAAGGAGTACTCAGATTTATGGAACTTACCAACCTCAAATTCTTCACATTTCCTTTTATAATTCTTTGTTACAGAAGCTAGTTTTACTTACATCAAAAAAAAATCAAAGTGACTTTTTAAGCCCCTTTCAAATATAAGGACTATCAGAATTTATACAACCAAATTTAGTTACCATTTTGTTACCAGATATGGTAGTGATTTTACTACCACTTTCAAATGTATTCATCAAGTTACTGGGTTAGATCATTAAAGAAATATATAAGCAAGCTAATTTAT
Source organism: Protopterus annectens (assembly GCF_019279795.1). Taxonomy (NCBI): domain Eukaryota; kingdom Metazoa; phylum Chordata; order Ceratodontiformes; family Protopteridae; genus Protopterus; species Protopterus annectens. The sequence goes on along the minus strand of NC_056727.1, from coordinate 368,632,081 downwards.
TTTTATTTCTTATTGGGATTCTAAATTTTAAGATTGAAATTTGAGGACAGGTATCTCACAGGGGAATCCAACACAATGGGTGCTTACATGCATCTGTGTACATGGTCATGCATGTTTTTGAGTATGTATGAATATGTTGCGTGCACACACACACACACACACACACACACACACACACACACACACACACACACACACATACATACACACACACACACACACACACACACACAAAAGAAAGAGAGATAGAAAGAGACAGGCATATATACATTTAGTTTTAATCACATAAATGTACCATCCCATTTCAAAACTGATTCATTTTTTTTCATTTTTCACTGTCCTAATTCTGGATCAGTTCTGAAATGCAACAATATTAAATACTACACTACTGTACTGCCCCCTTTCTGACAATTTATTGCTGTCTTTAACACTGCACCTGCATGTTATGATCTTAAAATTCATTTTAAATTTTTTAACTATATAGTACCATGCAGTCTTTGTTTAAGGGTCCTTTGACCAATTCACTTACCAAATTAACAAACAATAAATAAATATGTAAAATAAAACAAATATCCTAACTCAGTGTGTTGAGTCGCTCTTAAATCCTACAGCGGCATAAGTACCGACTTGTATATTCTGCAGTTTGTAACATTTTTACAAAAACATGCAGAAATGACCCAGAATTAGGTAAGTAAAAAATGAAAACAAACAGGTGACACATGTTGTTGCTGTACAGATTTTGATGACCAGCTGAAATGAAATTGAAAAACACAACATTACACATGTTGCTGAGAGTGTTATTTATGTACTATATTGATAAGATAGCAAGCTGTAAAATTTACATTGTGCAACCACATCAGGTATGTTTCTACTGCTGGAACACAAATATAGCAATACAGTAATGATTATGAACTGATGTTCTTTAATGAGAAACGATGTATGTTGCAGTGTTTATGAAGGAAGGACATACCTGTATGTCCTGGATCACCTGCTTCAGTACCTGCCCTAGGTATACATGATCCAGACTGATGATATGATATGAGGCCCAGAACACCATTATCTCATCCAGGGGAATCAAGGGTGACTCACCTCCAGTGGCATTCCTCACTCTCTCTTATAGTGGTAGAATCTGTTGGCTACATGGAGGACTGTGTCAAAGCAATGTTGCCAGTAGGCCTCCCTGGATTTATTGTGACCAGCCAAAGTACTGATTATGTTTATAAGGTCCATCCACACTTGATTCTTTCAGACAGTATTACCCTTCTGTCCAAGAAGGTTGCAGCCATGTTGGTGCAGAGCCTTGATTATTATTTCATTCTCCCTGGATGAGAAATTGTCTTCCCTATTTCTGATTGACATATGGAAGACCTGGTGATGTGCACATGTTAGACTTTATACAGGGGCTTGCATGTTGACATGATGATAAAAGCATATGATATTTGAATTGCTTATCTCTCATTTACAATGCATACTGTAAAACAAGCTGTGTCATGTTTACCACTGTTATGAACAAATAATCCGAATGAATAACATGCCTGAGTATGTAATCCATATAGGCTAACATCATCATCATCATTTATATCAATCCACTTAACAATTTTGTTTAGGTTATATGTGGAAAAGTGGGATTTGAACCCATGTCAGTGGATATTACAACAAGTAAGGGACAAAGACATAACTGAAGTGTCATGAATCCAGTATTATTGCAATGGAGTTGCCACAGTTACAATTCACTCCCAAACTGAGCATGCGTACCTCAAGAATGTAGGATGCATCTCATATACTACCTCAGTCAGTGCCGCACATCATAAAAAAATGTTACTGTCATATGGTATGCAACACACATACTGGAATTTATACAGAAACAGTGAAGAAAAAAGTCATCATATTAAAATGAACTGTTACACAGTCATGGTTTCATATCAGCACAAGAAACAGTGAAAATTCAAAGCCATACCCATGTTGCCTCTATCAGACTGAATGTCCTGGCAACTGTTACTATACTACCAAGCATAAGAGAGTATCTGTAAACTAGTCAGTGAACAGACAACTTAGAAAAATCCCTATAATTCATTGGTTTCCATAAACATACCACAGACATTACAGGTCATTCTGCAATAACTCCATCTGAATCTGTAGTTCACCGTGGCATTTCCCTTTTTATCCATACAACTGCACATGGGGAAAATCTCCTTATCACTGATGGACATGTATCCGCGTGTATGCATATTGTTTAATTCTAACCCCCTTATCAAAAAGACAGACTGTAATGCAGACAATTAAAAAGCATGAAAACATACATCATTTGATGATAATGATAACATAGGTATGTAATAATAGCAATCTATTCCACCAAGCAATACTAGAAGGTGACAGCTTACCTTTTGAAGGTAGCTGTACACCTTAAAGTGAGTTTAGCTATGTGCACACAGCTTTTAAGTGGTATTGCAGCATACATAATTAATGAGGTCCATTAACATTCAATGTTTTAGAATACCACTTGCGAACTTCCATGTAGTTCAGCGTAGGTGTAAGGTGCTTAGCTCAACTATCCAATAGGTATCATTAAACAGAAATATCTGTAACACATGCCCAGTGCCCTCCAATAGTCTGCTACCATTCTACATGTGCCAGCTTTAAACTGCAATATTGATGCATTTACTGGTCATACCATTGCTACCTGCAAAATGAGTAGACCCCAGTTAGCATTTTTTGGAAGGTGTTTTTCAACAACTTTCAACTACACTAGTGAGGATGTCAACTGTGAGGAGGCTTCAGTGTGTCTGGGTGCCAAACTGAACTGAGGAAAAGGCCACCCAGGTGCTCACTGTCTATGCTGGACATCAGCAGGAACTTTGCAATGAGCAGTATATGGAACTGTATTGCAGGGGGAACACCACAGATGGACTGGGATCTACCAGACTGGCATGCTGGTCCACCACTGCTATGATGATCTACATCAGAGGGACACAGGAGATCTTCACCTGAGGGTCATAGAGGTCCAACACCAGCAAGCAGATGTCTACAGTATGTTACATAATCCACACCTTAACACCTAAATTATCATATATGTATTTAGTAAAAATATCTGTTTCTATAACTGCTTCAAGTGTATTCTGTGGGTATCTGTATTGATAACAGTAATACAAATGTAAGAATTAAAGTTCCACATATTAATGTTACCATACTATAGTGACCCATTCTGAGGTTATCTGGAACTATACTGGGCCAATGTGCACATTATAAGGACTGTTGATTGTCATTGCCCAGTCATATGGACTTCACACAAATAACTATTACTGATATTCCATTACATGTGATGTGTGATCTTCTTGAACTATGATGCTCCTTAGCGCAAATGGTTAAATAATATGGTAAAATAACTGCAGTTCTCCTTTGTGAGGCTTCAAACCCAAGTATAGCCTATTTTTTAAAAATTTGGTGATTATATAATATTGCACGTCACATATGTAAGGCCTATGGTTGTTGGTTAGTTTATACAGTACAGATTTTTTACACTTTTATTATGGCTGTGGTTCATTGATGCCTGTAGCACTTAGGCCATGGATGACTACGCATTTATACATTATCCACCAAGTGTCTGGAAACATCACATAGTATACTTCTGTTTGTGTAAATGCTGAGTAATACATACATTAGTAAGTCTACAGTATAGAAAATACAAAATTATTTTAATATCCATGAATGCTCTAACCACATTCCCGAATGTAAGACCAATGAATGTCAGCATGGCTGAAATATGTTTGAGTCTTGTAAACATGATGTAAGTATAAGACATGTGGATATGTAATTCTTATTCTGCCTTATGGCTGTAGGTTTACTGCTGTATCGGGACACGTGTCATACCGACTCATACAGTTGAGCACTAATGCCATAAATGGCTTATTCATTTTCAAAATTACCCACTAATGTTTATTTTTGCAGCAAACTATGACATTTAAACGCAATGTGCTGATGGATACTAATGTTATAAGGTGGATAAATGCATATTCTATTAATATTCCATAGAGTTTTACAACATTGAAGGAAGTACAATGACTGTTACCTCAAATGGAAAAGCAACAGGGCAATATGAATGAGTTTTGAGTACATGTAGGTTCAAATCTCAGTGCAGCCTTTGTGGATGATATTACAGCAAGTAAGGGGCAAAGACTTGTTTTTGCAGTTTGACATTTCCTATTTAACGACAGATATGGGAGAGTTATGCTTGGTTGGTAAGTTATGTAGTTTAGATTTTTACACATCTAGCATGGCCATGGTGCACTGATGCCTATAGTGCTTAGTCCGCTGGTTACTATGTATATCCCCATATTTGCCAAGTGTCTAGAGACATCTTGCTTCTATTAATAATGATGTATGTGTAAATGCTGGGTAATACATATATATGTTACTTGCACAGTTTGAATTATATGACATTATGTTATAATCCATTTTTTATTGAATGCCATCCTACCTAAATTACATGTGTATGTATTAAATCCCACAAATGAATACTAATTCCTTTAATGTATACTTATTTGTTTCAAGTACAATCAAATGTTTTATTGCAGGCTATGGCAGTTGGAACTCTGAAGTGTTATAGTTGTGTGTTATTTCTCTGGGCAATGTTGTGACATACACTCACAATTTCATACTTTTGTTGTTCAAATACATAGCACATAGCAGCACTTGTACTTTTCTTTTACTTATCATGTCACATACAAACACAACTTCACATTTTTTGAGCACAATTCTTCCCTGCACATTCATGTAGGTAAGTTTTTTTTTTTAACTTCTATCAATCCATGCAATCATCCAAGATGGATTAGCTTTGCAGGTAGTATTCAGGTTTGTCGTGCAAGCATAGGTGACAGTTGTAGATTTGAACCATGGTTTCTCCTGTTTGTGTAAGTAATCCTCATGTGTGTGGAGAATTGAGAGTGACACAGCAATAACTGAATGTGTAAAATGTGGTGCATTTCATGTCAAGGCTAGATGACATGTGGGTATATGTTATCACTATCCACCTTTATTTCTCCATAAGTCCTCTTAACATAATTAAAACTTCAGGTTTAAATGAGTATTCTTTGGACCTTCAGCATGCTAATGTTTATGCCAGAATACCCATAGTGCATTTGCAAGGAAACAGTAATATGTACATAAATGTAAGTTCAATGCTACCTTAGCAGTTATCAGCAGGATTTTTTGGATAACGTAAGTTTATGAAATTTTTGGAGACACAACTTATATGACAAACATCTGTGTTTAACTGTCCTATTGATTTTAACATGTTTGTTTTACATATAAGTTGCTTGTAGTGTTTAAACAGCAGGTAGTGGCAAACATGTATGACTGCCAGTGGTTCTTTATGAATGCTATGTTTTGCATAGCCTGCATATTCTCTTATTGAATGAGTGTCTGCTGTCTTATGGGTTCATAGGTGTTTACTAGGCTAATGACCACAAGGGCCTTTGTAAGCCTAGTCATGCATCCCAAATCTCTGACAAGTTCTGATACCCTTGATAAGTGTAAGCATGGGCCTGGGAGATGAACCATTTATAGGATACCTGAGTACATTACAGACGTAGGTGCCAAACCAGGGATGAATTTCCAGTTTCCCATCCAGTTTTCCAAGTTGCATTTGAATTGGGTTAGGCAGGAACTTTACTTCACATGGATGGGGAGCCTGTTCCATAGATGAGGTAGTCCCTGGGATACATACCTATCTGTCCAGCAGGCCCTATTTATATCACAGGCAACATTCTTAATACTGTTGATAGACATTTACTAGCATGTACTTTAATTCCACATCATTGGCAATGTTGTATAATTACACTGTGATGGTTTGTTGAGAACAAAATTACTTGTTATGTACTGTCACTGTTGTGCCACAAGTCATTCATGATTTTCTGATATGTCTGAAGGGTTACACAGTGTAACCTTCCTCATCATTACACTGTTTTAACTGTGCAGGTACATATGTAAGCATAATACAAGCTTAGGTAGTGACAGTGATATATTTTCTGAGGGACAGTTATGTGTGTCTATCATACACAAAACTTCTAGCTGTCACATGCTGTTTGTTGTGCTTGTTATTGTGTAGTTGTTCTAAGCTTTTTAATTGCTTTCCAAATATATGATGTTGTGATGTCACCCATTAACCATGTTGCATTGCTCATCTAGCAGTAGAATCTACTCTTGACTGGATCCTTATAAATAGTCACCCAGATACCTATAAGGTAGGATCACTCCCGGATGACATTAGTGATCACATTCTAACCTTTGTCACTAAACAAAAGAAATATAGCCCAAAAAGGACAATTTTGTCACCTATCATTCTAAAAAACATTTCCATGCTGAGAACTTTATTAATGAACTAAATGCATGTAACTGGTCATCTCTGAAACTACTTAATCTAGATGAAGCAATCTCTTACTTCAATTCTACTTTCCTTCATATTCTAAATAACCATGCTCCTTTCCGCTCCTCCAGAATCAGGACAAAAATAGCCCCATGGCTCACAAAACAGACATAAGAAAAAATGTTTCTACGAAATAAAATATGGGCAAGATGGAGAACCTCTAAAAGCTCTGTAGATCATCTATACTTTAAGCAACTACGAAATGCTGTCAAAAAGGATATAATCTCAGACAAAAAAAAACTACTACTCCCACCTGCAACATTCACACTCTAATAATCCTAAAAAATTCTGGTCTGGCATTAATAAACTTCTCAAACCAGGACATGCCACAACTCCTTCCCCCTGCTCTATTCCTAGTAGTAATCCTCTGCAAATAGCTAATACCTTTAACAATTACTTCATTGAAACTATTCAAACTTTAACTCAAACTCTAGTTCCCATGTCCCCCACTCCTACACAACACACTAACAGTCTCTTTCCCTCCCTTCATCTGCAACTTGTTCCCATCTCCTTTATCTGCAAACTCCTTCAAAAACTCAAACCCTGCACTCCCTCTGCTGATTGCCTCCCAACAGAATACCTTCAAATTGGAGCCAAAGCCATAGCATACCCTGTTTCTATCCTGATAAACAGATCCCCTCTATTTGGAAATTCTCACATATAATCCCTTTGCACAAAGGAGGTAAATCTACTGAAATCTCCAACTACAGTCCTATTGCTCTACTCTCCCCACTAGCCAAAATTATGGAAAAATGTATTCACCATCAGCTACTCCAGCACCTTCTCCAAAACAACTTGCTTGCTAACTGCCAACATGGATTTAGGCCCTTTCATAGCACTACTTCTGCCCTTTTAACTTTTACTGATTGCATAAATAGGAATCGTAACAATAACTGTCTCTCAGCTGCTCTATTTATTGACCTTTCCAAAGCCTTTGATGTGGTCAATCATAACCTACTTATCAATGTGCTAAAAGCCCAATCTCTTGACCCACAAGCAATCCTTTGGTTCAAATCTTATCTGGAAAACAGACAATAAGCAGTACTCTGGGATAATAATCTATCCACATACCTCCCAGTAAGCACTGGAGTTCCGCAAGGTTCTATCCTAGGCCCTCTTCTTTTCTCCATCTTTATTAATGATCTCCATACTGTTTTTCCACAATCCACCTGTATACAATACACTGATGACTCTACTCTTATCTGTACTGCCAAGTCTTCTTCCTCTCTCCACACCCTTACACAAAATGTATTTAACACAGTTGAAAACTGGTTCACACAACGCTGCCTTCTTCTTAACCCTAAGAAAACTAAGCTACTACTCTTTACTCCCACCATAAAATCTCCTCAGTTCCACTTCACTATTACCTCTGACAATGGAACCTGCATTTCCCCCAATTCTACTGCTCAACTACTTGGCATAACTATTGACCATAACCTCACCTTCGATGCCCATGTTAATAATATTATAAAAACTGTTAATAAAAAATTAGGCTCCCTGTATAAAATAAAACCCTTCCTTACACCTCTAGCTAAGAAATCCATAGCCCAGACTCACCTTACTTCCACCCTTTTCTATGCTTCTGCCATTTACACCAATCTATCAAAGCATAATCTCACCAAACTTGTAACTAGCTACAATAACATAACCAGATTTGCCACTGGCTCTCCATACAGAAGTCATCACTGCCTTAACCTTAAACAACTCAGATGGTTAGAACTACAAAACCAACTACAATACAATCAACTTGTGATTGCACAAAAATCCTGCACCATCCTTCTAATACTCCCATCCTTACTAATCTGATCTCCCCTTATAAAATCTTTCAACACTACGCTCAGCTAATAAACTTCTTATTGCCAGCAACCCTTCTAATAACAAAGCAGGCGATTCCCTCTTCTCCAATGTTGTGGGTAGAATCTGGAACAAACTTCCTAATACACTCACCTCACTCTCATCCTCTCTAATCTTTAAAAAACACCTTAGAGACCACCTTAAAATACATTGGCTTTGCCCCTGCTCAAAGCCTGATTGAATCTACTTTTCATCTCTCCCCTCCCCTGGTTCCTACTCTCTTGCTTCCTTAACAATTACCCTCCCATATCTTATGAACGACACTATAACAAGTTTCCTAATGTTCAATTGTTTTAGTTTTGATTGACTTCACATGAACCCTACTAAAGCATTAAGACTTGTTTATTTTTTACTTCTACTCTAATGAAACGTTACATTATTCACAATTTATTTTTTTTTCATGTCTTATTTTTGTAATGTGAAACTAATCTTTTTTTAGAATATTTTGAATGTATTAATTTAGTTATGTTGGAGCTATTCTCCTCGGGCCTCTACTGAAAAGGGATATGTATCCAGCTAGACTAGCCCGGTCAACAAATGTAAATAAATAAAAAAATAAATAAAATCTCATTTGCATATACATTTTCAGTGTACCATTGCTTGTTATTCTTACAATATATTTTGAACAAATATATTTACTCATGAGATGTTAACTTGACACATTATTTGCACATAATGGTATGTTATAATGGAAATGGAAATGTCATATTGACACCTCAACATAAATGTCTGAGGCACACATTGAGTAATCTCTCTCTCTCTCTCTCTCAGCATCTGTGACTGACATTGGTATAAGGCTTTTCTAGTAACTCTGTTACACTATAAACTATGTTCACAAAGGTATTCTGTCATTTGTCACTGATAACTTACACTGTACCAAGTAATTTGGAACAGAGCACCATGCCACTGTTGCATGTCAGCATGGCATCATTCTCTTCATATGTAATGATAGATATGTCTGTGTACTGTGCATATAGGTGTTTCACATGCATACTGTCTATGTCAGTAAAATCAACAAGTGATAACAGTTTTCTGATAACTGAGTATACCACTGCCAGGCAACTCGGATTCTGAAGACCACAATGATGACCATGGTGGGGACAATGATGATGATGACAGACCAGGACCTGGAAGTACCATTGTTTCTGCGCTCATCACAGAAGATGTCCACCACATCAGGAAGTTGATTTTCGGCACCAGATCTGGGATTAGCCTGAGGGCTTAACTATATAAAAGTCTGCACAAATGAGGTTACCCATGCCTTGTATATAAGCAAACCTCTCCAGTTTAAACATTTTCTGTAGGAAATGCTGTCCATAATCTCCCACTGTTCATAGCTGCTTGAAGAGCTGCCAGACTGAGCAGAGGGCAGCACTACTGCAGGTCATCTAATAGAGTACTACTTAACACTCTAACATAGACCTTTAATTGACTCTCCCCTACTCCTTCCCATCTATTAATGTTCTGGTATAATGGATAGGTGCTTCCCTGTCATATCTGTTTCTAGCCTGGTGGACATGGGCATCCTTAAGCAGTGTAGTAACTGCCTCATTTTCACTGACAACTGTTTAATTGACAAACACAGTGTGTGAGAGATGTAGATACACAATGTCATGGGAGGCAAAGCTCGCACATACACATACAAAAAAATGCAAACCATGTTGTTAGCATTACACCCAAAGCACTCACTACCAACACAAAGGAACAAACACATAGACTCACATATACGGAGATACTCACTTGTAATTTACCCAAACCTCCAAGACCTCCTAAAAGAACCTCTCAGTGACCCCATGCACACTCAAAAAAGACAGCACCTCACACAACACATAACTATGAAAATCATAGAAGCTCCACTTCCAAGCCCATAAGGCAACACACCACACAGCCAAACATTCTAGTTATTGGGGATTCCATTGTAAGACATACTGCTGTCCCCTAACCAGGCTAAACAAGGAGAAGATCGCAGTGAGCTGTCTTTCTGGAACCAGGATCCGCCAGATCACACATGCACTTGGGTCTTTAAACCACAAGTACCAGTATCACACAGTCATATTCCATGCGGGCATAATTGACTTAAGATGTACCTCACTGGACTATATGAAGAGAGACATGATGGAGCTCTCTGAATATGTGTCCCAGGCAGGTAGGAATCTAACCTTGAGTAGAATTCTACCTTCAGCAGTGATGATGCCACAGTACCAGCCATAAATTTTCAGCAATCAGCTTCGTTTCTGGTGTCACAATAAGGGGATCCAGTATCTGTCAGCCTGGGGAGACAAGTTTGATAAATCACAATGCTTTGCCAGAGATGATTTGCACTTGTCACCAGTTGGTTTCCAGATACTAGCAAAAACATTGCCTATCCCTATAATGTATTTTTTAGGCCTTGACAACTTTTTAAACCCTCCAACATAAAAAAAAAAAAATCACTCACGACTACCTAAAGGTACTGCTGCTCAATGCTAGGATTTTAAATAAAAAACTGTACTCCTGGAAACACTCCTCACCTGGAAAATGCAGACATATGTGCAGTCATAGAAGCATGGTTCAGAACAATGGAAAGCAACCTTGCTAGCAAAGGCTACAATGCCTTTCATACATGTCAATCCCCCTCAGTTCAGGATAAAACAATGAGTGGAGGTGTCTCAGTGTTCAAAAAGGACATGCACAGTGCTAGACTGCTCTAGCAACATAACTCACCTGAGTTGTTCCATACCCAACTAACTTAGGTTTGACCACCTATCATATCCTTGCTAGCTACAGATCCCCAACATAAGTCTGGAAAACCATACCTCCTACCTAAACCTACTGGATTCTCTTAACATTCAGCCTAATACCATACTTATTGATGTCTTCAACTACCCCTCCATAAACTGGGAAACTTATACAACCCATAATTCACTTGCTTAGAGGTTTTTGGACTTCATCGATGCAAACACCCTGGAGCAACTAGTTGGCTCCCCAACTAGAGGCACAAATATCATAAGCTTAGTACTCACAAGCATAGGGGGATGCTGCTCCCTCCCATGCATTAGCTCCACCCTGGTAAGATCTGACCACAAGATTATCTCCTTTAGTATTAAAAATAACCTAGAGCCATCATCAAACTCTAAACCTGTTAAGAAGTTTGCTAAGGTCAATTACCTCAAACTAAGTGACAGCTTATTAAACTTTCAAGCCCTTGTGAACCTGGATGACATTGAGGCCTGCTCTGAGCTGTAGACAAAAGCACTGTACAGTTACATTCATAGCTGCATAGAGGAGACAGTATCTGTCCGAGTCCAACCTATGGTTACTGAAAAAATAAACCACCATGGTGAAACCCTAGCATAAATATGATGTTCAGCAAAAAGAAAAAAAAATCCTCTCCCAAGCCAAGAAACAACAGACAAAACAGTGCAAAAAGATGCTCACCAATCTAAACAAACAAATTAGAGAGCTGGTCAAATCTGCTAAAGCAAATTATGAGGCAAAGAAGTTCATAACCTAATGGGAACACTCAGCAATGTGCTGAGTTAATCATGAATGTCAACACTTGCACCCTGCCTGAAACCATAGCAAACCTGCTGGATGACACGTTCTGTTCAAACTTCGTCCCCACATTACCTACCACACCCAAAGAAATGTCCGCAAACATCCCTCTACTAGTCATTACGAGGGAACAGGTCCTTACTGCGCTTGTTAATGCCAAAAGCACAGCCTCCATGACTCCCAAAAACATTTCAGGATGCTTCTTAAATAGCTTAAAACCAAATCTATCAGGGTCATTAGAAACTCTCTTTAACCACAGCCTGCAGATGGGCTTAGTTCCAGAGGAATTGAGGATTGCAACAGTCATCCCTCTGCACAAGGGGGCCCATCAACTGACCCAGGAAAATACAAACACCTAAACTTGACGAGTCTTATCTGAAAGGCCATGGAGAGAATCAATAGCTACATAGGAAATCTCCAAACAATGGACCAGACCCAATTTGTCTTTGTCAAAGGGGGGTCTTGGTTGCACAACCTGGTGGACTTCTTCAAGAAAGTCACCAGCACCATGGATGAGGGTGAAATGGTACACACCACTTATCTAGACCTGGACAAAGCTTTCAACACAATCCCCCATTCAGGAATCATAGATAAACTTATTGAGTTAGGCATAAATCTCTACATCATCAGATGGATAGCCAACTGGTTCACTAACATGACACATTGTCCAGATAGGTTAATCCACTTTTGATAAGAAACATTTTAATAGCGGTGTCCCAAAGGGCTCAATGTTGGGACCTCTCCTGTTTGGTAAATACTTCTATGAAGAGAAGGGTCAATGTTGGGGGCCTCAGGCTCACTCAGTTCACTGATGACTGTAAGCTGGGAGCAATCATCAAATCCCCAGATGATGCTGACCTCCTATAAACAGGCTTAAAAATTACAAACAACTGGTGCCAAAACTAAGGTGTGAGAAAAATTGCTAAAAAATGTGTAATCATTACCTTCAGCAAATCAGATACCACACCCCTAAAAGTAGACTCAGTCATGAGGGACCCAGGAACCCAGATAAATAGTAACCTAAACTTTGACCACCAGGTAGCTACAGTAGTAAGGAAATCCTTCTGTGTGGCTCAAACCCTAAGTAAGGCATGCCACCAAGATGAGAGGAAGTCATAGTGCCATTGTACTCAGCCCTCAGCAGACACACAGTTGAGTGCAATGCTCCCTTCTGTCTGCACCTAACCAGGTGCTTACAGCAAAAGGAGTGGCCCCTGAGGCTTCTCACTAAAAATGCAAAGTGTAAGACACATGTCTTATGCAGACTAACTAAAGGCCCTATCCCTTTACTCCATCTCATACTATTTTTTAAGAGGGGATTTATACCTGACCTATAAGGCATTCTCTGATCTAGCCCTGATGAAAATGTTACATATCTGTAAGAAAAATTATGAGAGAGTTAACACATTCCATGGTCCTGAACCTTATTTGGGACTCTAACAGGATTTGATGGAGAGACAAATTTGTATCCCAAAAGCTACCTCATCTATGGAATAAACTTCTCTTCTTCGTAAACCACAGCCCATCCCTCATTATCTTCAAAAAGAATTTGGATAAATGGATGGGGAACTGGAAGTTCACTCCTGGGGTACTGCCCATGTCCTTTATTGACTGAGGCAATCTGTAAAATGACTCAGGGCTCCAACACCCAAAGACCCACTACCCTAATGCTACCCCATCCTATATCTGGGGAATTAAGATATAATATTGTCATATTATGAGTATTATTGGCTAGGCTTGTAATGTCTCTTATGCCATTAACATTGCAATCATCTATGAAACTATGAACTTACAATCAGCTTTCAGACACAGATGAAGGATCTGATGTGAAGCTTCTTTCAGGACATGGCACAGGTCATACACAACTCCTTCTGGGAGATTGCTAGAGAGATGTTTCATGATGTTCACCTCCCAGCAGGGTGGTACCTCATGACAGTAAGTATTGTCTCTGTGATCCTCTTTCGGAATGCTGCCACTATGGTGTTTTCCATTTTCAACTATTTGCAGTACAGGCACAATTGTGCAGGCATTGCATATTGCTAGCATGCTTTTTTGACATATGCCATAATGTACACTGCACATATTATATCATATGTGGCATTACATTGCTGCTGAAGTATGACACATATTACTAAATTACACGTGGTAGCTACAATTACTTACATGATCATTTTTTCATTACTGCATAAATTGCTCCATATGGGCAGGTGTGCAACTCATTAAATATGTGTGTGTGTGTGTGTGTGTGTGTGTGTGTGTGTGTGTGTGTGTGTGTGTGTGTGTGTGTGTGTGTGCGTGTGTGCGTGTGTGTGTGTGTGTGTGTGTGTGCGTGTGTGTGCGTGTGTGTGTGTGTGTGTGTGTGTGTGTGTGTGTGTGTGTGTACGTATGTGTTCTCCTATGCATGCAGTATGCAATAATAGTATGTCCAATGTGTACTGGCCCTGTATGTGAAAGATATGAATGTTGCAGTTAGCATAATGCAAGTGAGACATGATTGTTCTGCCTGTGTTTTTCTGGCATATGCTTAGCTGGAATGACAGTAGCTCACATACTAAATTATTCCCATAATTCTCACATAACACAGTGAGGTGAGTCAGGTATGTTTATTTGCACATGTTATCTATGTATATGCATTGCACCCATTTCTGTACTGGTTGTTGCTGTCTTATCTTAGTTCAACAACATGACAGGTCATTGTTTATATGATTTATATAATATTGTTGTGTCATGCTGTCACACTGGCTCAATGGCCTTGTGTGTGGTATCTACTGGCAAATTTTGAACCATGTTATATTACACTGTGGAGGCTGGTATATATGAAAATGTATCCTTCACACACTGCATTGACATTCACTGGTCCATTAATGAATATATGAAGGTGATGCTTTCTTTAGCATAATTCATGACTCCCTTGTTTGTCTATATTTTGTACTTGTCAGTAGCTGGTCTTTTTGATAATACTTTATATTGTAACATGCATACATTGATTTGCATACATATCCATGTGTACATATGTACTGCTTTACATGGATGTACACGTGTATGACCATATTATGACTGGCACACAACCACCCTTGTACTATGTGACTGGTTACATGCTCTTATTCCATTTTTCTGTGCTGTATGTTTGTTCACAGGGCTGTCTTTTGATCGGTCATACACGTGTGGTACTGTTTATATCAAGAACAGAGATTGTGGCTCCTGTTGTGTTATGTTCGTATGGTAGTATATATGTGTACGTGATACTCAAAAGTACTTTTGTTGTGTACACACGCCTCTTGATGTTTAACTATTGTACATTACTATGTTTGTCTCATTTGTACACCGACATGTTTATAGTCATCAGCAACCCACTATTCCCATCTGACATACATTGACCATTTGCCTCAATGTACTTTGTGAGGATTTGCAGTCCACCCAGTGATGTGAAAACATGCATGTGCAATTTGTCTCATTTGATAGGGTTGTCCTGCTTTCTTCTGTGCCTACTTTCTGTTGCTGGCATTTCCTCACTGATGTGGGCCTGTGTTGTCAGTCTTCCTTTCCCCTTATAACTTTGGCCTACATGTTGCACATACATATACATGGCATATGTTATGTGTATGTTTACTTTTTTCTACATTATCATAGTTGTCATCTATCTGTACTGGTACAATATTACATTTGTGCCACCATGCTGGGTATCATACACATGCAAGACATATAGACGCAAGGTGGTGGCAATTGATTTGATTCCATCATTGTTTGTGTTGTACTTTTGTGTCCAGCATTACTCAGGGATTTGTATCCTGCCTGTGCAGAGGCTGGCATTCCTTAACTGTCATTATTCATATATGTATCACCACTTAAATTATATTTCACATCATTTATGTGTATATGAGATGAAGCCTCTTTCTGATTGGCTCATGTTATTCCATTGCATGTCACACATACATTGTATACCTGACAACCCATCTGACATGTCATATGTCTTTGACATATGGATCCCATTTCACCTGTGTTTGTGATGTGTATATCTCATAGCCAAAAATCCACAAAAAGACAAGAAAACTGACTAATAACAGGTGAAGCAGACCATGGTGACACAGCATCCAAAATGTATTAAATCCTTGAGCGCTTTCATCCCGGTATAGTGGACTTCATCAGAATAAAATGTAAAACACAAGTCAAACTTATATAGTGAAACTGATATCACATGTTAAGCTTACCTAACCAATCATGTTACAGACTAACTAAAACACCTACCAAGGTAAAATTAACCTGTTCATTACTGGCACAAGTTATGCTAACCATGAACACAAAATATATAAATTACATAAATATCCACACATAATCAACATAACTTACACATCAATATATAACATACACAAGTATATACATTCTCAATAAATGTTTAAAAACATTTTTATAATATTAAAATACTATAACAAAAAGTTGGCTTTCAATCTCAATATACTACTCAAAACAAAATGTTCATTTAAACCGGGGGGAACTGTAGCATTAGTACGCAGAATCAAATGTTCAAGATAATCTACTTCAGGTCCCCCCAGGACCCAAATCACATTGGTCAATGATACAAAACTTAAAAACATGATCCTTGTTCTCTAAAATGTGTTTACACAGGGCATTCAATATATCCATTTTTCTGATTTCATACAAGTGTTGATATATTCTCTCTTTCAGGGCCCTTTTTGTTTTTCCTGTATAAAAACTGTCACATAATTGACACTTAGCAATGTATACCACAGCTTTGGAAAAACAGTAAAATTTACTTGGAATATCGATGTCCATGTTGCTAATATTTACACTATTACACACCAGAATATTGTTGCATTGAGCACAAGCTGTACACTTAGGCATTTTCCCCTTTTCATTTTTTTCTCCCTACCCTTTCTAACATTTGTTTAAAACGACTTTCTTTCCTATTCACTATGTTTGGCTTATTTCCTACAACTTGCAAGTATTCTGATTCAACCCTAAAAAGTTCCCAGTTTAGTATTACATGAGAAATGTGATTTTTACTATTTATAATCATAGTGGAGTAGAGGTTACTGGTGAATGGGCAAACTTACTAGAAAAAAGACTTAATTTTGTGCCTAGTAAGAGAAGTAGTGTTGTACAAACTATTACTCAGCTTAAATTATACAGTAGGAAATTGAATTTGAGATTTTTGTTCAAAGACAAGTCTGTTAGGAGAGGCCAAGATTTGACTAGACCCAGTACTTTTTTAACAGTTTCCCATCTCGTTGTTAATTTATATGAGAAAATGTGTGATTTGCAAATATGCAGAGTTTTACATAATAAGTCCGAACATTCGGTGTACAATAATTTAACTAGAGTCGAGAAAAGACTGTTCAATGAAATAGTGTCTAACAAATGTATAAGGGTTATGAAACCAGACAAGGGAGGGGGATTAGTAGTGATGGATGGGGTTGACTATATTGATAGAATGTCTGCAATACTATTTACTGACGCCTATGAAGAAATGTCAAGGAACGAATTGAATATTGCTTACAGAAATGTGAAACTAGTTCTTGATCAAATGGTTATTAATGAAGAAATGACACTAGATGAATGCAAATATTTAATAGTGTCCCATCCAAGAATCTCAACTATATTCAGGATCCCAAAAATACATAAAAATATCACAACCCCCCCATGCCCTATTGAAGATGCATCTGGTTCTATTACTATTACTATTGTGAGATTTTTGAATTATCACCTTAACAATATTCTTATAAACCATGAATACATTTTCAAAGATTCTTGGGATTTTTTTATCCAAAGTTAGAAAGGGTCTATATTACATAGTGGAAGTCCTGTAACTTCGACTAACATATGTACGAACACATATGTCTGAAGTTGCACAACTTCAACTATGTATAAAAACATAAAAAAAGGGAAAATAAAATAAAAGATTATATGCAAAGGGGGGGCAAGCCCCCTACACCCACCTCTATTAAATATACCAACTCTGAGGTCACACTAAAGTGCAGTAAAGGGAAAAGTTCCTTTACTGCACTGTAGAGCAACCTCGGAGTTGGTATATTTAAAGAGCAATGGGTGTAGGGGGTGCAGGTGGGCTTGCCCCCCCTGCTTACCACCCTCAGGTATGTTCTTTTTGTTTTTATATTTTTTTCCAATCGAAGTATGACAACTTCAAACTTATAGTTTCGACCATATCACGTTCAAAGTTGTCATACTTCGACTATGTAATATAGACCCAGTTAGAAATGAATGTCACTCAGATAAAATTATTTTGGCCACTAAAGATGTATGTGATCTGTTTTCTGTAATCCCCCATGTAGAAAGTTTGAAAAAGTTCTTTGAATTTCTATCTCAGGATTCTGGGTTCCCTGATAGGAAGGCCCACACTTTAAGAAGTTTAATGGAATTAGTACTAAAAAATAACTTTTTGATTTTTGAAAATTAGATTTTTAAACAAATTAAAGGAGTAGCAATGGGGGCAGAGTGTGCCCCCATTTTTGTGAATATTTTGTTGGTCCAATGGGAGATGTCTTGTGTTTTTTCATCCAGGTGTAAAGAAAACTGGGTCATGTATGGAAGATTTGTGGATGACATTGTCATATTTTGGAAGGAAAGTGAATCAAAGTTAATAGAATTGTTTGACTACATTAGTAATAGTACTATTTTTTTTAAATGTACAATGAAATTTGACTATGAGAAAGTTGATTATTTAGACATGCCAATATATAAAGACAGACCAAGTAAGAAATTTGGTTCCACTTTATATCGTAAACCCACATATTCCAATACTTTGTTAATCTATGACAGTTGTCACCCACCACATCAAAAGAAGGCATTGGTCAAGGGGCAATGTGTGAGTTTGGCCATAATGATTTCAGAAAACAAACTTTTTCTTGACCAATGTAAGGTTCTAAATGAGATGTTGTGCAAAAGAGGCTACCCCCTTGAATTTGTTATTACATTTTTGGAGAAGTAAAAAGAAATGATAGGGTATACAAACCATTACTAGGTACACATGAGGGGATTAATGGTGCTAGACTGGCCAACAGGATGGGTAATGAAGATATTTGAAATAAGTCATATATTATATCCTTCAACCAGGATTTTTATTCCATTTGTAATACACTTAGAAGGAACTGGGACCTTTTCATGGTTGATTCAGAATACTAGCTGCTCAGAGCTTGAAAGATTGCCCCTTCAACTCGGTATTGAAAGCCATCAGTTTCATGGTCATTCTGCATAAAATTATCTATCTTCCACTATGAGGATTTGCAGCTGCAAAAAATATTTTTCATTGCCGACAGCATAGAGACTGTCACCTTTGGCTGCCACTAGGTAGCTGCTAAAACCATCTATATCACTGAGATTGACACATCATGTGTTAATGTACTTCACACTTGTTAAATCCATTAAATCTTGATATGTGTACCTTTCTTACCCACATCCATGAGCAGCTTGCCTTGACTTTAATGTCTGACTTCCTTACCCATGAGCAATTTTTAAAAACTTTATCTGCTCCACTGGCTTGCTGAGTTACTCCCATTATACTAGAAAATGCACTCATAATGCATTAAACCATTCCTCACCTCCATTGTCACTGATTGTTTTTCTTGGGACAATACCTCCATTTGTGAGGGGGTCCAACTCACTTCATTCACTCTCGTTATACTTGGGCTCACTATGCTCCCCTATCCTGCCCCCATTTCTGACCCACTCACCACCCTCCTTATATAAATTTACACTGGACATATCCACTCCTGTTCCTCATTCCTATCCCCTCCGTTTCCTACTATCCCAATTCCTACTACTATCTAATTATCCAATACCATTCACCCAAACACATTACAGTTTTATGTTGCCTTGCCTCCACACTTATTCTTCTTTAGTGCTTTTCAATTTACTGTTCCTTATTGTTCTAACACTACAATCTATACATTTTATTCTCCTTTCTCTCCCTGGACAATATTCACTTCTTCCTCCTTAACAAGTTCTACATAAGTATTACCCTTCCTTTCATAATATTGATACAAATTTAATACCTGCAAACCTTTTATTATACACATCACCCACTTAATTGTTCTCTTCCTAATACTTCCTCTAATTCACAGTTTCACCCTATTACACCATGGCATATTCTACATTCTGCTAACTGACGATTTTCAGTTAAAATCTTATCTTTCTCCATCCTTTCCTCCTTATTCAGCTACGATCTTCCCTTAGCTACTCCATAGTCCTCTGTCTCTACCATATTATCCTTGTGAATCTTCACATATCTACTGTTCATTTTCTGTCACCTTACTACATTCCATGGTACTCTGTCACTTTATTTACACTCACACACTATCAGCCACTCCAGTATACCTGTATACAGGATAAACCATCTTTCATACCAATTTCCCCAAATTTATTTAATGACCAAACTATTTACCTTCTCAAAACAGACTTCTACCCATTTAATTCGGGCTTCCTACGTTTCAATCAAAGCAAAAGCAGTCATACAGCCAATGGTCGTACAGAGTTCGTCAAATGTCCTAATCAGCAACTGTGCATGATATTGATCACAAAACATCAAGAAACAGAATACAGTATATAAGACTGCACCATTACAGAGTGAGCAGCAGAAAACTTCAGCAATGACCCTCCAGCTGCTTGTTATCACACTATTGCTCTACATTACTTGTACAGTGTTAGGTCAGTGATTTGGGAATTGCTGTGGATGCTAACATTTTTCAGGATTATATTACCCTCAGCAACATTTAATATTATGCTCACTATTTAATTATTAATTTAACTGAAACTTAGTCTCAGCTGTTTGGCCACTTTTCTCCCTATGTGGGTAGGGTGTTTTACTATGGGGGCATGGTGTTTTGCTATGGAAGGCATTTCACTCAGGACCTGTCCAGTGGTTTGTCCGATAATATACAGAGTCTCCTACCTTACAGCCAAGTGTTTCAAGACTCTCAATGTTTTTTTGTTTGATATCATACAGAGTCACTGATTAGCACATTCAACAAACTCAGTATGAGGACTGGTTTGCAGGACAACCTTTGCTTTGACTGAAATGTGGGAAGTCTTCAATTCACTTTGCTATAACCTGGAATAAATTCATATTCTTTATAAAAAATAACTAATTCCAGTCAACTCATCTCTAAAATCACTCCTCGTGGTGACACTCATTCAAACCCCAGCCCCTCAGCCTCATCCATTCCACCCTTCTCTACCCCTGTACACCCAAAACACCTCTCCTTACCTCTGTTAATATTCATAGCATTCTAAACAAAGTTACAGACCTTCAGGGATGGTTTCTTCAGTACTCACCAGATATTATTATCATTAATGGATGGTGGCTCAAACCCCATATAAAAGATTCTGAAATTCTATCTCTTAGCTGTAATATAATTCAGTGTGACAGACTGCACAAAAAAGGCGGGAGGCATTGTAATTGTATATAACTGTCAAACTTTGTCGGTCCCCAAAACTAGCATACCAATCTTCCAAAATGCAGAGCTTCTTATCTCTCTTCTCAATGTTAATAAACATAAGAAGGTGCATATTGTTACCCTATACATACCACCAGGTAATAATATTAGCTTATTAGAATAAATTATGTGATGGATAACTACAAATATTACTTCTGAAACCATTATCTTAGGGGACATTAACATTGAATTGTTATCTGTGACATCTAATACCCCAACTACTAGTTTTAACTTGTTTGGGTTAATCTCTTTTCCTACTTGACACAACAGATTGAATCATAGAAATTATATCCTCAAATGGATACTTGTCTCTGATCTTAGCAAGTATGCTAACTCTGGGATACTACCTGATTCCCTTAGTGACCATCATCCCATATTAGCCAGTAGAGAAATCACCCACCAGCTAAAAAACATCAATACAGAACGACCCAAAATCTTTCTAAGTTTCATTCTGATGTACTCACTAAATTACTAAAATCCTTTAAATGGTCTCTACTCAAAACCCTACCCTTACACAAACCTATCAACAAATTCAACAGTATATTTCCTTGCCCGTACCAGAAATAAAAGAGTAAAAAATATTAAAAAAATGGAAACACTGTCACAAAGATAAAACCCTTCAGACCTTACATCTGTACAAAGAGTTGCATAACCTCATTAATAAGCAAATAGACCTAGACAAAATAAAAATATGATACAGACCCACAAAATAATCTCAAAAAAATTCAAAGAAATTCTGGAGTTCAGTTAAGAAAATTCTTCATCCTGCTCTTGTTCCTCACTAATTCCCTATTCATGATTACCCCGCCCCGAGAAATGGAATACATGCATTTAGTCGATGTAACTAACTCCGAATGTTAGTTTTTCCGAACTGGAATGTCAAATTTTAAATTGGCGAATGGTCACAATGTCATACTAAACACCGAATGTGACATTTCCAACCACTATACCACCTAAACAAGTGGCGACCATGGGTCAAAAAGAGGGATATTTCGTGTTTCGACTATCTCTGGTTCGGACATGTGAGAACCTGCTGCACTGCTTTCAACATTTAGTATGTCGACTTGAGGAACACCTGCTTTAACTAGGCAAAAAGGCTCAAACCCCATATAAAAGATTCTGAAATTCTATCTCTTGGCTGTAATATAATTCATGTATACCCCGAGAAACAGCTACCAAATTTAACACTTTCTTCATAGAAATCATAGAGTATCACCAGCTGTCCCCAGCCTGAAAACTCTACTAACTCTGACATGCATGCCTTTAATCTCCAACCTGTGTCCACATCATATGTTAGGCAACTACTAAAGAAACTGAAACCCTGTCCTCCTTCTGCTGATGATCTCCATTTGATTAAGCTTGTTACACACTCTGTTGCATACCCCACTTTAATTCTCATCAATGTATTTATTCAAGACTCCCATCTCCTTGACATGTGGAAAAAATCATGTATCTGTTCAAGACTACCATTTCCCTGACATGTGGAAAAAAATCTTTATTATTCTCCTCCAAACAGAGGTAAATCTTCTGATATCTCTAACTTTAGGGCAATTGCAAAATGAACTTCTAACCCCAACACAACAAGGTTTCCTATCAGGCTATAGCATCACTACAGCTCTTCTCAAGATTTATGATTCCATTAATAAGGCTAGAGACCAAGGAAAGTTTATCTTTTCTGTTTTTTCAAGATCTTTTATAAGCCTTTGACACAGTGTCACATGAGAACCTTCTGACTTTAATATCTACTCTAGATCTTTCCAAACCAACTCTTCTACGGTTCTGTAACTACCTATCTGAAAGGCATCAATCTATCAATGATTCTCTTCTCGCTCTCCTTTTTGCCTAGTTAAAGCAGGTGTTCCTCAAGGCTCTATTCTCGGTTGTCTGCTCTTTAATATTTTCATCAATAACCTATATACCCCCTCTTAGCAAGAATGCCTTATTCAGTATGCAGATGACTCAACTCTCATCTGCTCATCTAACAGCCCACAACAATTACAATCCATGGCACAAGATGCCTTCAACTTAGTTGAACTATAACTATGTCAAAACCAACTTTCATTTAATCCCAAAAAAGTCTAAATTACTACTATTTTTCCAAAGTCACATGACAATGATAAAAGTAACTTTCACATTATCTCTCTAAACAATGCAGCTGTTGAAGTTGTTACCCATACCAAAGATGACAACTTAAGTTTGATCTTCACATACAAAATTTAAAAAAAGAACTCACCCTAGCTAACTTTTATCTTTTACCCGCTTTTCTCTATGGCTCATCTATATTGACTAACATCCAGATCTCTCTTAAATCACAACTGGAACAATGCTGTAATAAGATGGCTAGATTTGCAGCTAACCTGCCACATAAAGTTCATCATTGCTCTGCAATACATGTCTCTACTGGCTACAACTCCCGAAGCAACTAGCACATATGCAACTTCTTCTAACCCATAAAATACTATATAACCCCTTTACCTGACCTTCTGTCTCCTCACTAGTTCATCATTATCTCCCAAATCATCTACTGTGTTCTCAGGACAAAAACCTGCTTGAAATCTATGAACCAAAAAAGTATGGGGCAATGTTTATTCTCACACTGCATATCCAAACTGTGGAACTCTATCCCAAATTCAAGTAGAACTGTATCAAGCCTGCACATATTTAAGTGCTCTCTCAAATAATTTTTCACTAACACTTGGTTATGCTCATGCACATCTCCTGTGTATTCTACATCAAAAAATACTTTATATTCTTACTAACCTTTCATTATATTACCTACCTATACCCTTTTAACACTTCTCCTCTCCCTATTCTTAAGAACACTCATTCATCTACCTACTTAACCGAATAAACTACTGGAAACTTCAACAAGGTGTCTTTATTCCTCCTACAGGGAGGGTATCAGAGAGAGTGAGAGTCTCCTAGATCTGCTAACTAAAGTGATTTTATCTGGACTAACCCTTTATACTCTGTTTCTTGTTAGCCCTGTTACCATCTGGGTCACAGGTGAAATACCAGACTTGACTCAAGCTTTGTGAATTACCTCTATTTACCATTCTTAGGGGGGGTCTTATATCATTTTTTATTTCCTAGCAGAGTAGATTATGCTTCTAATAATTTTATATATATACTGATTGCCATATTTAATTGTATTGTTCCTTTTATTATTACATCACTGGTGTCTCCTCATGCTTTACTGCATACTATGTATTGCACTGTCAAATTGTATGAATGTATATATGCTTTTTAATTACATCTATACTACTGTTTTGTTTGATATTATTTACCTCTCTGGAGCTTTTCTCCCCAGGCTTCCACTGAAAGGGTATTTATTTCCCAATCTGACTTCCCCAGTAAACAAATGTCAATAAATAAATAAATTTACTGTGTGCTACAGTCATTGCACTCCCCATTCAGTATTATCTGGTCACACACATTCTGGTATGAATGTCACACATGTTACAACATCTCAGCAGTGATTTATGCATTGGTACTTTTGTATTTTTGCATTGCTCCATGGCTGGTACACATCCCTAACATATTTGTCCATTTTCCTTCTCCCATGTTGTATAGTCCATATGTGTGCTGTCTGCATACTTTACCTCTTCTTTATGTGTATTTCCTACCGTTGTTTGTCATATCTTGTGATATTTGTTATATGTTTTAGACCTGCTGGTTTACCTTCCTCCTCTCGACATTCTTTTCTGTTTCTTCTACTGTCAAAAAAATGGGGCATATTCCCACCAAAAAAATTGCCTGTGCACCTCTGCCTCTCCCTTAGACTTTCCTATTCCATCATACGGTGTCTGTGTCCCTCTTCTTCACCTTCACCCCACATCTGTTTTTCTATCACCTTATTTCCTTGGCTGTGTGCATTACTTGTGCTCCCCATACATTTTCTGAACCCATTATTACCTAATGTTAGTTAAGGTGAATTAGCTGGGCTTTCCCTTTGTCTTACTTCATTTTTTTATTAGAAATTTGGCAGATCACATTGGATTCTGCAAATTGTGATAAGCATATTTATCTATGTCCATCTATGAATTACCACAATATCTATAATTGTTTGCTATTTGTCATTTTCTAGATAGATTAGAGTACATTTCTATTCCATTAGTACTTTTATCATATTACTGTATGCTCCATTGAGTGAATATAACTTTGGTAGATGTGCATTGGTAATACACATATATATCTTACTTTATGAACAACTTTTCTTGGCATACAGCTTTGACATGACTGCTTGAGGTTGTGCTGATGTGGCTATTTATGTCTGCTTTGTACTGATGTATTCTTCATACACTGAGCATATTTACATATTACTTGGTTAGCTGTCATTTTTGTGCAGAACGTGGAGCATCTGCTGGGTTTCTTGAACATTATTGAATCTGACCCTACCAAATAGTTGACCTAATCAGTCTGCCATTTCTTGACACCTGGACAGGAGCTGGGCCTGTTTTTTATTGCCAGCTTAAAGATATGGTATCTGCTTTTCAGATTTTGGTCATAGTCCACCTTCTGACATCTTGGAAGTAGAAGTGTTCTGCAATACATTCTTTTTGTCTTATCCTTTCTGTTACAGGGTGTCTTTATTCTCCTATCTCCAGTCTTCTTCCCCTTCTTGGAAATTTTTGGTGGATCTTGAATCCTCCTTGGGGTTGTTTTATATAAATGATTTTTATTTCCTCTGTTGTATGAACAGTACATGGGCATGGTATTTCAGATGCACGTTTTAAATGCTTCCTGGTACCTGCTATTTTTTTTCTTTAGGGTCAGGTATTCCCATAATTCATTTATTTTACTTTTGTTAATCAGGTAATTGGGCTAGTCCAATTACATTTTAGCCATAACCCAGGCCAAATGATCAAGACAAACAATTTCACAGAAGATAGAGGCGTAAAAAAGGTAATAAAAATTGTAATATTCTTTTAGATTGCATGATAGACACGTGATTAATAAATAATAATGTTTACATAATTCATTGGTAGATATGTAACAGGTTCATAAGTAGGTACTATGCTATTGGCCCTAGCCAAAAAGGTACCCTGGCTTTTCCCACCCAAGAAAATTATTTTCCTGTGCCCCTGTCAAGCAGAGCCACATAGGTGATCCCTGGGATGAATTTCCTATTTCCCATCCAATCATCAAGATTTTTCTTGAAGAGTGCTAATAAGGAGCTTTGTTTGATATAGATAGGTAGCTTGTTCCAGAGTATGTTAAATCTCTGGGACAGGAATCTATCCCTCCAGCATGTTCTGTTTATTGTGGTGACAAAGTTTAGGTCTCTAGAGAGTGTAGCTCAGAGGGATTGGGATTTCTTTAAGTGGAGTATGTCCAACAGCTCTGGGTTTGACATAGCTTTGTATGTTAGGCAGAGATCACCTCTGAGTAGGTGATATGAGATGGAGTAAAGCTGGAGGTTTTGAGATGCTCTGCGTAGGGCATCTGTTTGAGGCCAGTAATCCTCTTTGTGAGGTATTTCTGTGGCCTTTCCAGTTGTTGTAGATGTCTTGTGAGGTACATACCAAAGGGGTGTTGTACTCTTTAATGGGTCTAATGAGTGACGAGTAGAGGGGAACAATTACCTTTTTTCCTGGATGAGAAACCTTTTGTGATGAGGTGTGCCACTACTGTGGTGATGTGATTATCAAAGGTTTATTGAATATTAACAAAAAACTTCATAACAAGTTAGAATGTTTCCATGACGCATTACTAAGCAACTGCTGTGGTAGAAATAGGAACTATTGCCAGACTTGAGCTTCATTTAGTAATTTATTACTGCATGTGTTTGATAAACAGTATTACTGGTACTTTTTGCACAGTTTGGTGCCTTAGATCATGGTAGAATTATAGTAGTGAGAGTATTTCATATTCTGCTCCAGGACTGGTGCTTCTGTGCTTTTACTGTTTATGTTCTAGTTCTGCTAAGTTGCCTTTCTGTTCCCCTGTTCTTTGGATTTACCCCCCCATGAGACATTAAACTCATGCTTCTGAAATCCCTGACCTATCTGGAGTTATTAACCCATAGCCCAGAGTCACATGACTACAGCTCCAATACTGTCTTTAATTAGATCCCTCTGTAATAAGCCTGCTATAACCAGCACAGAGCTACACCCACCAAAAGTCTTTTATGTCAGACTTGGAGTGGTGTGGAAAGCCCAGAACTGTGAGCAATGAGTTTTTTTTTTCAAAAAGGAAAGGGGGAAAAAGAAAATGTTTTTATTTCAGTTCTGCTTAAATATCTTAAATTGTACTTATAGTGATATAAGTCAAACACCATATACGCTGCTCCCTATGGCAATAAAACGCGATGCAACTTCCAACAATAAAATGAACAAGATGAATCGTAGCAAGCAGTCCTTAATCTTGAATAAAACTTTTATTTGCACGTAACAAAGTGAGTGCTTTCGCCAAAAGGCTTCATCAGACTTATGTTACTATACAGCCCTTCAAACATTTAAAAAGCCCTCCAGAGGTAGTGATTGGTTGCAAAAGCTGCATTTAAAACACTGTGTTATCTTAAAGTGCTAAGTACATATATATGAATTCCTTCATGATATAAATTAAAAAATAATCATGAATAAAGAAATCTATATACCAAAATAAATGCATTATAGGTAATGTCATGAACATTTGTATTCAAACATTAAAAATATATAAAAAAGTCATGCACATTGCCATCTATATAAGAAAACATAACACTTAAAAACCTAGGTGATGTACTATACAGATGAAAACGTTGTATGGTGAACATTAAGAATAACTAATCTATTCTTTCATTAAGACAATACTACTCCGCAGAAAGCATAAATGACAGGTCAAATCAGTAACTGTTCGATTTGCTTTCACAACTTAAAACACTAGCAAGAAAGACAACTAAAATATCTAAAAAACTGTTGAAAAACACATTTACTAGATTAGACAGAGGTGAATTCATGTTTACCTCACTCTATGTATCATCCTACTCTTTAATAAAAAACATACCTGTAGAGATAAATACGTTATACAAAACTTCATAAAAGTTCAACTCAAAAGATTTTTTCTTTACAAGTATGTATATAGAAAAGTCATGTGCACTATCATTTATACAGGAAGTCATATAACTTGGGCGCTTCATAGAGATGTTATGTAGAGACACATGCTGATAAAAAAACAACTTACTGAATGGCATGGTAGTGGGATCAGTATCAAATACTATCCTTACTATTTGTTGATGTATCCAAGTCGTTGAGAATGACTTGAACAGTTAGAGGGCCCACATACCATCAATGTTTTTTCCAAAGCATACGAGATTTAATGACAGGATGGATTAGCCTTAAATTGTATGTTTTTCTGTACAGCATGTGTCTCTACATAACATCTCTATGACTTTTGTATATATTTTTAATGTTTGAATACAAATGTTCATGACATTACCTATAATGCATTTATCTTGGTATATAGATTTCTTTATTCATGATTATTTTTTAATTTATATCATGAAGGAATTCATATATATGTACTTAGCACTTTAAGATAACACAGTGTTTTAAATGCAGCTTTTGCAACCAATCACTACCTCTGGAGGGCTTTTTAAATGTTTGAAGGGCTGTATAGTAACATAAGTCTGATGAAGCCTTTTGGCGAAAGCGCTCACTTTGTTACGTGCAAATAAAAGTTTTATTCAAGATTAAGGACTGCTTGCTACGATTCATCTTGTTCATTTTATTGTTGGAAGTTGCATCGCGTTTTATTGCCATAGGGAGCAGCGTATATGGTGTTTGACTTATATTTTTATATTTTTTATACGCTTGTTCCCGTCTCCGCTGGTGTACTTTTCTGCATTGGGTTTATTCTTGTACTTATAGTGATGTTTGTGGTGATACCTTTTGTACTTTTCTGATTTTTCCCATGTTTGTTTCAAAAATGTTCTCTGTTTGCATTTTTTAGTTTGCACTGGGACCTTAGTCTTGTAGTTTCATTTATAGCTGTGGGAAGATTGTGTTTATACATTGCACTACACTTCTACATCCACAAGCAAAATTCCTTGTAAAAGCTAATTGTTTGTATTTTGAATCATGTCTGGGGCTTTAGTCTTGTAGTTTCATTCACTGTTGTGGCAGAACTGTGAACTACTGCCAGATTTGAGCCTCATTTAGTCATTTATTGCTGCATTTTTTCCATAAACAGTATTACTGATAGAGTTCTGCAGTCTGGTGCCTTAAATGGTGGCAGAATTACAGTATTGAGAGTATTGTATATTCTGCTCCCAGATTTATGCTTCAGTGATTCCACAGTTGCTGATATTGCAGTTTTGCTCCTACAGTTTTATATTCTGCTTATCACTTACCTTTTTAAGGTTACATGCCAGCACCTTTCTGTTCCCCTCTTTTTTGTCTGTCTCACCCCACAATGAGACACAGAGTTAAACTTTTGGGAAAGCCTAACCTACCTGAGGTCATTGGCCTGTAGTTGGAGTTATAGGACTAGGGCTCCAATTTTAGCTTTATTTAATTAGCTTCTTGCCACTTGAATTTTTTTCCCAAATCTTGTAGCCCTTTCATGTTGTGGCTTTAAAAGTTGGTGTCTCTGGCTTCCTCCTCTTATAACAATCTCATTCATTGCTCTTTTCTGCTGTGCAAGCTACTTAAGTATTCTTCCCACCCATTGTTTTCCATAGATTCATAATACATAATAAAGACTGTCAACCCAGAAAACCAGTATTGCTCTTGATTAAACCTCCTTTGCTAAATAATGTCTCCTGCTCATTTTCCCAGAGCTCCCATCTGCTTGATGCCCTTACCACACTCTGAGTGGATCATGAATAAATTCTGCTCCATCCTTAGCAGATAAGAAATTTATTTTATTTATTTTGAACTTCAGTTAACTGTTTTAGAGTGTTACTGCTTTATTTTTGCTTTCTTGGTTGATTTTTCACTTTAGATCATTTTAATACTTGGAATTGCCTTGTCCAGGTATAATTAAGTTATTTTGTGGTAACATCACACTCTCAAGCAATCTTTTTTCTGTTTTACATTCAGAGAAATGGGATAGTCCATCTACTGGCAATAGGTTGTGGCCTGGTCTATATGAGTTAAGAAACACAAAAGAAAACTTTAAGTCCTGTCATTTTATTGGCCAGAGGACTTAGAAGCCAGGTTCCCGTGTTTTAAGTGCCTGCAAAGATTTGTAGTGGACACCTAGAAACTATATTTTCCCTATAAAACCAGCTCTGAAATTATACCAGTAGCTTGGTGAGTGTAGAGAGCTACATTCATTGATTACCATATAGCAGCTAGTTTGCATATTGAGGAGCACTGCCCCTTGAAATTAATATTACATAGCCTAGTTTAGTCTCAAGCCCCAAAGCACCCTTAGTTAGCCCACTATTAACCCCTTATGCACCGCACCATTATAGCTTACCCAATAAAGGATCTAACATCATGGATATGCACATTCCCAATTTCTCCACAGCCAGTTTATTGCTTAGAGGTATACTGAGACAATGTAAAAATTGCCTAATGTTCTCTGAAAACCATTTAATCCTCAAAGAAACAAACACAGTATGCAGGAGATGTATATACACTACACAATGTCCTGTAAGCAAACCTCTTGCATACAAACACTCAGAACACCAATCTGGTTGTCAGAAACACTCACTTTATGCCCACCACACATAGTACATAGCCCACATGTATAACTACTTATGCTGAAGGAATTAAATGCAATCTTCCCAAGCCCCAAAGACCTTCTAGACATTTCACCTGCAAAAATTATCCTCGGTAAACCTGAAAGCACTCAAAAGAAACAACACCTAACACTGCACATACAGCCAAATCCAGTGGTGCCTCAACTACCAAGTCCATTAGGCAAGCCATTACACTACCCAGCATTCTATTCATAGGGGACTCCACTGTATGACATACTGATGCCCCACTAACCAGGCTGAACAAGGATGAAATAACTGTCAGTGGCCTATCAGGGGCCATGAACTGCAAAGTTATGAATGCACTCAAATAATTGCCCCAAAGGAACTAGTATGATTCTGTCATGGTTAATGTAGGCATAAGTGACTTGAGACATACTGTACCTCCCTAGACTATATGAAGAGAGACATTATGGAGCTGTCGGACTATCACAAGCTGGTATGTTCCTAGCATTAATCATAATTGTACCTTCATCAAAGATGATGTCACAATGTGAACAGAAATTGATTGACTTTAATAATTGGCATAGTTTTCGGTGTCATTCTAGGGGGATACAATATTTGTCAACATGGGAAGACATGGTTAACAAATCACATTGCTTTGCCAAAGATGGTCTGCACCTGCCCCCTCTTTCAGATATTGACTAAAACATTGTCCTCTCCCACAGAACCTTTGTTAGGCAATGCCAACTTGATAAAACTTCCAACACAGCAAAATCCAAGCAAGGAAATCTAAAGGTGTCATTGCTCAATGCCAGCAGTCTAAATGAGAATCTCCACTCCCTCCAAACTCTCCTCACCTTGGAGAATGTGAACATGTAAACTAATAATTACTCTGAAACTTTATAATATTACCCTAGACCAGCAAAATACCATATTTTTGCAAATAAAATGTATGTATATACTGCATATTGACCATCTCTTGTACATTACCCATTGATACTTACTGCTAATGTTATCCTCACTGACTATTGTATTTGTATATAAGAAAAAAATTGTTTTTATGTTTTTTGTTACAATTGTATTTTTTAGTTTGATCTGTTATGACTTTTATATTTCTTTTTATATGTCTTTCTTGGAGCTTTTCTCCCCGGGTCTCTACTGAAAATGGACATGTATCCAGCTAGACTAGCCCAGTCAACAAATGTAAAATAAATAAATAAAAATAAAAAATAAACATCTGTGCAGTTATCTTGACATGGTTTAAAGCCACAGAAAGTATCCCTGCAGTGCATTGCTTCATGTCCTACCACACATTTAGACCACCAACTGCAGAGATAGGGACTAAAGGTGGAGGTGTCTTGATCTACATCAATAGCAACTATACCTATAGGTTGGTTAAACAGGATGATGCACTGAAGTTCCTCCATGTCCACATCCATATTACCACAAACAAAGTCCCATACCATATCATAGCAAGCTATAGGTCATCTTGTATGTCCCATAAAACCCATGTGATCATAGGATCATAGGAGATTACTAGGCTATTGACCCAGAGGTCATTTCAAGCCTAGCAATTCATCCCAATGTAATAACATAGATACTCTGGGAACCACAGAAACCAACAAACCACTTCCAAGTAGAGTACTTCATTGGTTAAGTCGCTTTCATTCATAATAACTTCATCAGAAACATGTTCAAAGTTAAAACACACCCATTTATACCCCTTAATGAAACAACACATGTTCCAAATCCACCAATGCAGTTAAAATACATAATTAAATAAATGAACATATATTAACCTATTACATGCCATAAAACTTCAATTTCAGCAATGAATTAATGGAACAAGAATCATAGAGGTGTTCTACTTCATATGAATTGGCAGCCTATTCTAAAGGTGTGGCAGTCACTGGGAGACAAATCTGTCCCTCCAGCATATACTATTCAAGTCCAGGCCATATTTAGGTCCCTGGAACAGGTAGCTCTAGTCCCATTTGATTTATGGATAT
This sequence comes from Protopterus annectens, assembly GCF_019279795.1. Lineage (NCBI taxonomy): Eukaryota > Metazoa > Chordata > Ceratodontiformes > Protopteridae > Protopterus > Protopterus annectens. Next base: position 368,599,168 of record NC_056727.1, on the reverse strand, counting down.
GCAGCAAATTCATTAGGTTTGGGTCAGAGATTGCTCTGAAAGCCAGGCATAAGTCTCCCCTATGAAGTCTATGTGATACTGAGTATAGTGACAGGAACTTTAGTTGGTGTGAGTAAGGCATGTGCTGGAGTCTCTTGATCTTCCTAGTTAGAAACCTCTGAGGTCTCTCTAATTACTGCAGGTGTTTTGTATGGTACATGCCATAGCTCAAACTGATACCTCACCATTCAACTAAATGCCATACTCATAGGAGACTTTAATTATCCATTTATAAACTGGGAATCCTACATGACCACAAATTTGTAGGTTCACAGATTCCTAGACTTGGTAAACAGGAACACCTTGGACCAGTCAGTGCATATGCCTGCTAGAGGTAGAAACACATTGGACCTGGTACTCGGAGATATGGGAAAGTGCTGCACCCCGCCCATCCCTCCCCCACTGTGTCATGTCCACTCTGGTAAGGTTAGACCACAAAGCAGTCTCTTTTGAAATAATAATCAGTTCTATAACCCCAGCGAACCCTGTAATAGTTAGACACTACTGCAAGGCAAACCACCCACTATTAAGTGATAACCAGTCACAATTTCAAAAAACTCCAGACCCCGATAACACAGCAGCCTAAGCAGATCTATTCAGAGAAGCTCTGTACAACCATATCAATGACTACACAGAGGCTGGTATGCCAATCAGAACTAAGCCCAAAACTAACAAAACAAAAAAAAAACACCCTAGTGGAATCCAAAATTAAACAGGTTGTACAACAAAAGAAAAAAGTCATAGCTAAAATTAAGGCAATAAAAACTCTGCCATCAAAATGAGTAGAAAAGTAAGAGGGCTAATTAAGTCTAACAAAGCAAATTTTGAGGTAAAGATAGTGTCCCAGGCCAAGGACAACCATAAGGCCTTGTTTACCTATGTACTCCAAAAAAAGCAAAGCCAGCACCCACAGAGCGTAAATATTTTCTTTTATTGTGGCCACATCATGAAAAATCAAACTGGTTTCGGCAACCAAGCCTTCATCAGTATTTATGCTCTGTGGGTGCTGGCTTTACTTTTTTTGGAGTTCTTGGAAACTTTGGGCCTTTGCATATGCCTTATCATACAGGGATGTGTCTTTGGAACTTCTTGTTTAGCTATGTCCAAAACCTCAAATGCAGGACATAACAGTGTGCTGAACTGCTGATATATAGAGCCACATTCACAGAACCAGAAGATATAGCAAATCTTCTGGCTGTCAAATTCAGCACCATCTTTACATGCCTCTCACCCACAGCAGCTGCCCCCAGGAAATACCATCTAATATAATCTTTTTAACTGTCAGTACGGAGCAGATCTTAGATGCACACTCTAAGGCCAAGAACACAGCTTTGATGGGCACTGATAATATTTCAGGATGCCTCACAAATAGCCTGAAGTATGTCCTATCAGGCCCACTGGTGTCACTGCTCAACCATAGCCTCTGTCAGTACGGAGCAGATCTTAGATGCACTCTCTAAGGCCAAGAACACAGCTTTGATGGGCACTGATAATATTTCAGGATGCCTCACAAATAGCATGAAATATGTCCTATTAGGCCCACTGGTGTCACTGCTCAAGCATAGCCTCTGCACAGGCTTTGTGTCCCATGAATGGAAGTCTGCAATGGTCATCCTTTGCATAAGGATGAACCATCAATGGATCATGGGAACTACAGGCTGACTATCTCATATGCAAAGCCATGGAAAGAATTATCATGGAAACCTTCAGACATTGGACCCAACCCACGATACAAGAAATGTTTTGAAATATAAATTATTGTATAAAGAAAGTATTTTTATTTTAAAGTATAAAACTATGGCACTTGTAGGTCTTAATAGTGAATTTAATTGGGAGTGCTTGCTTTAAGTTTTAATAGTATAATTGATTAATTATGTAATTAAGAAGAATTTATTGAATGCTTGGTCTATATATATGCTTATTTTATGTGTAAGTGTTTGTACTCTTGAAAGGTGGTAACACCGAGGCGCTGGAGAATAAAAGAAGATTTTAATTTCCTTGGTTTTCTTTCACAGTCGGTGAAAAGATTTTCTTTTCTTTTTGTGGTCAGAGTTGTATCGTATTTTGGAGGTTGTGTGAAGGAGTTTGTAGTTTTTTATTGGAGGATGGCGACTGACCCAAATTTGGATGTACCTCGCATATTCCGAGAGGATGTGGTTCTTCAATCAGGTACATTAGGGGCAGGGAGCTCCAATTTGCAACCAGCTCCACAAAGGACTATTGAACATTTTTTTAGCGATTCCTGACCGATTCTAAATGTTTCTATGGACAATCGTCAGACAGATGTAAGGAATAGCTATATTTTTGATATGTTTGTTCAAGAAAGGAGTAAAAGTGTTTCTGATCCTTTTATTTCCGTGGGACAAAAGTTTCATAGTATACCTTCGGAAATCAGAGAATTATGCCAGAAATATGAGAAACTGCTTGAGAAAGAAACGAAGGTGCATTTAAATATGCTGGGTCTTCAGAAATACATCGAATTGGACATCACACCAAAAGGGCTAAGGTTTGTAAAAAATCTGAGTACCCCTTTTGATTTAAACTGTTCGGTAGACAAGCAGTTTAGGGAGCGTTGGTTTAGATCTGCGCATAAATGTGTCATAGAATGGTTACATATTCTACTGGAGAGGGATCAGATCAAACATCAAAATCTAAAACAAGAACTGGCTGTTCTTTCACAAAGTATTAGTACTTCTGTCAATATGGACAATATGAAATCGTTTTTGGAAAGAACTAATGAAAGACTTTGTGCATTAGAATCTGACTTAATTGAACAGAAAAAGTCCAAACTGGTCCGGGACATTAATGATTATGAGGCGGGTACTGCTTTTTCCTATCCTTCTAATTGGTCTGAGAGAAAGCGGAAGCAACGTCGTAGGGTGAGATTCAATGGTATGCCTTCTTCTTCCTCTTTTGTGTCTTCCGGTGACGATTTTCGGTTGGATACAAGCATGGAGTTTCCGGAGGTTCCTCAACCTGAACAACCGGAAAGTTTTGCACAGGAGTTTCGGAATCAAGGGGGGTGATATCAGAATCAACCCAATCAACAACAGGGACAGAAGCGTCCAAGGAACTATGGACAAAACGCCAATAGTTTTAAAAAAGGCTACCAGGCGGATTTTCAACAAGACCGAAGGTATGGGCAACAGTCTAACAAAAGGTTTAAACAGTAGTGACTGTAACATATCAAATGTAGTTTTTAATGTGTCGAATTGTACTTTAACTACGGAACAATTGTCAGTTTTAGCCTTAGGGCTTAAATTTGTCCCGACTGTTTTACCAAGGGATTATGTGGTTCAACAAGATATTTTTAAGTTTCTTAGAAAGATTCATCTGAAACATTATTTTTATAAGGGTTTTCAGGATTCCTGTTTAGAATCCAGTTCCTTTTTCATGTGTGAATCTGAGGATAGTTTCTTTTCATGTGAAGAGTTTTTAAGTGACAATGATATTAATAGTTGCACTAATATGTGTGATAAAATAGACATTTCTTATGTCCCTACATTTAATAAGTTCATACCACCTTTCATTAACCAACGGATTATACAGTTTAGTTCGATGATTAGGTTTGGATGTGAAAATATTTGTAACAATATAAGGTTAAGAAGGCAAGAGATATCTTATAATTTAACATCTAGGGAGTGGCATGCCTTAAAGGAGTTAAGTGGTAGGAATGACATTGTCATTAAGCCTTCTGACAAAGGTAACAAAATTGTTGTGATGAATGTAATACAATACTATCGAATGTGTATGGACCATCTGGACAACGATGAGGTCTATGAAAGAAGTGATATTAATAAATACAATAAAGTTGTAATAGAATTCAGGTCTCTGTTGGAGAGAAGTGTTAGATTAGGATTTTTTTCAGAAAAGGATGTTAAAGATAAATTATATAATGAAAGAAATGAAATAGCTACTTTCTTCTGTTTGCCGAAGATCCATAAGGATATGGTTAACCCCCCGGGTAGACCTATTATTTCTGCATGTAACTATTTCCTCCATAATGTTGGTTTAGTTTTGCATAAGGTTTTGTTACCTTATGTTGTTAAGTCTCCGGTTTACATTAGGGACAGTATGGACTTCCTAAATAAAATTTCCTCTATAAAATGGAATAAAAAGATGTACTGGCTTGTAATGGACGTTAAAAGTTTATATAGGTTCATAGGTTCATAGGTTCGTACTAGGCTATCTGCCCTAGGGCATTTATAAGCCTAGCCAGAGTGTGTGTGGCTTTCACCACCCCTTAGGATGAGAATACTATGCCCTTTTAGGGTTTAGTTTACTGTGCCTCTGTCTAGTAGTGACACGGAGATGACCCCCAGGGTAAACCTACGATCTCCCATCCACTCGTCAAGATTTCTCTTGAATAGAGTTAGTGAGGGGCTCTGCCTAACATGGATTGGGATTCTGTTCCAGAGTGTAGGGAGCCTCTGGGTTATGAATCTGTCCCTCCAGCACGTCCTATTTATTTCTGTGTTGAGGTTTAAGTCTCTTGCTCTTGTGGCTCTGATGGATTTGGATTTTCTGAGGTGGAGCATGTCCATTAATTCCAGATTGGACATGGCCTTGTACGTCAGGCACAGATCACCTCTGAGTAGGCGGTATGCGACTGAATAGAGCTGGAGTTTTTTTCAGTCGGGCAGCATATGACATATGTTTAAGACCCTTTATCCTCTTGGTGAGGAACTTTTGGGGTCTTTCCAACTGCTGCAGGTGTCGGGTAAGATACATCCCAAATGGGGCATTGTACTCAATCATTGGCCTGATAAGAGAAGAGTACAGGAGCACAATGACCTCTCTTGATCTAGATGTGAAACCCTTCATGATAAGGTGGGCAATATAGAAGGTCTTCCTAACCACTTTGGCAATGTGAGTGTCAAATGAGAGGTTACTGTCAACCTGGGTCCCTAGGTCCCTGATTACCTCTTCTGTACTTAATGGATTACCACCTATGTGGTAATTTATGGGTACCTTGTTTTTCCCAAAGGGTATGACTATACATTTTTTGGCGTTCAGCTTAAGGCCATGGCTCTGGCACCAATTATCCGTTTCTATGAGGCCTCTCTGAAGGATGTTTGTGTCCGCTGGAGTATCAATTATGGCGCCCAGTTTGCAGTCATCTGCGAACTTTGTCAGCCACAATCCTCCTATGTTTGCCTGTACCTCGGAAAAATAAATGCCGAACAAGAGGGGTTCCAGGACTGAGCCCTGTGGGACACCGCTTGTGACTGGCTTAGAGTCTGACATAGCTCCAGCAACTCTGACCCTGTGGGTTCTGTCCTTGAGCCAGTTTGCAACCCATCTTGTGACATATGGGTTTACATTTAAGCTGGTGAGTTTGTCTATGATGCCCGAGTGGGGTATTGTGTCAAAGGCTTTTGCAAGGTCAAGGTAGGCTGTGTGAACTGCCTCACCCTCATCAATGGCCCTAGTGACTGTTTCAAAAAAGTTGACCAAGTTCAAAAGGCAGGATCTGCCCTTGACAAAGCCAAATTGGGTAGGATCCAATGTCTGTAGGTCCCCAATGCCTTTGTTTATGAGTTCCATAATGATCCTCTCCATAGCTTTGCAGACCAGGCTCGTCAAGCTTATGGGGCGGTAATTTCCAGGGTCCGTAGAAGCACCGCCTTTGTGAAGTGGGACCACTGTTGCCGTACGCCACTCTTTGGGTACGTATCCTGTAGTAAGGCTAAGATTAAACAGCAGCCTTATGTGTGGGTTTAGTTCCTCTTGGAGTTCATGTAGCACACAGCCCAGGACACCGTCCGGTCCCATTGATGCTGTGTTTTTAGCTTTAGAGAGGCGGCTCTCACCTGGGCATCTGAGATGTTAGGGAGGCTACACTCTGCTGGGATAGTTATTTCTCCTTTTGGGGGGGAGGGGGAGGAGAAATTTGCACTGAACCTGTCTGCCAGAATGTTGGCAATGTCAGTAGGTTCAGTGTATTTTGTGTCATTTTGGACTAACTCTGAGCATATCTGGGAGTTTCCACCCAGGTTTCTAACATAGCTAAAGAAGGCCTTGTGATTGTCTTTTGTGTCTTTTGCGATTTTTCTCTCAAAGTTGGCCTTGGATGATTTTATGAGTGATCGTAGTTTTTTGCTAGTACTGATCAGAGATGCCTTCCCTTTTAGGGATTTTGCTCTGTCATGTAGTAGCTTCCTCCTCCTGTTGTAAAGTTTGTTTATGGCTGGGGTCCACCAGACCGGGCGCCTGCCTTTGGGGGAATGGGTCTTGGTTTTATTTGGGATTGCATGATCCATGCATTCTTGAATGTGCCCGTAGAAGGCATTTGCAAAGGATTCAGCAGTGTGGGTTGTGGTTTCCACTGGCCCAGGGGCCATGAAGGATACCACTTCAGTCTTAAGAAGTGTGAAGTTGGCTTTTGAGAAGTTCTTCACTGTGGTCTTTTGTGCAGGGGGTGAGGGCGGGATGTGGATTTACAGTGAGATTAATTTATGGTCTGATCTTACCAAAGAGGGATATACTTCCGGTGTGGAGCATTTTTTCCCCATGTTTGTGATGATTAGGTCTAGTATATTGTCTCCTCTTGTGGGAATGGTGACTAGTTGTTCCATTGCATTTGAGTTTATGAATTCTAGGAACCTTTGGGCTAGGTTGTTGGGGCTTGAGTAATGTTCCCAGTCTATGTTTGGGTAGTTGAAGTCTCCCAATATGATGGTATTTGGAGAGACATTCATACTCTCCAGTGTCTTCAGGAAGGCTGTGTGGGGTTCCTGAGTTTGAGAGGGTGGTCTGTAGCATGCTACAAACTGTAAGGCAGATTTGCCTATGGTTAGTTGCACCTGGATGGTCTCTGATGCTTTGTGCATTGCCACTAACCTGGAGGTGTGGGTATCTTTGATGAATATGGATACTCCCCCTCCTTTTGTGGTTCGGTCCAAGTTTTGGGGCCGGAAAGCATGATATGAGGTAAAACCTGATAGTGCTGGGGTGCTCTCAGGAGCCTTGAACCAGGTTTCAGTCACTGCACAGACATCGATGTTCTCCATACTGAGGAGGGCTTCGAGGGCATGCATCTTGAGGTTTAGACTTCTGGCATTGAGCAGCATTACCCTTAGTTTTTTTCCACTTGTGTTTTCTAGGGAGGTAGGTTTGTCATTTGAGCCTTGCCTAAAAAAGGCACTATGGGGGTGGCAAGAGCCTTGGCCAATATCCGGAAGCCCAGGGGTGACAGGTGCAAGTCATCCCTTGTGAAGCAGCGTGGCTTGTCAAGCATGTCATCCCAAGCAGACAGACATTGGATCCCCTTAGAATGACACCAGTAATTAAGCCAATTGTTAAAACTGATCATTTTGTCTTTGTACTGTGGCATCATTCTTGGTGAGGGTAAGATGCTGCTCAGGGTCAGGGTCATATCGGCCTGGGCTACATAATCAGAGAGCTCCTCTATGTCTCTTTTCATGTAGTCCAGGGAGGTACGTCTCAGGTCGTTCACACCGGCATGTACAATGACTGAGTCATATTTGTAATTGCTGTGGAGTGACCTGAGTGCTTGTGTTATGTGGCGGATTCTAACTCCTGACAGGCAGCTTACTGTGACCTTTTCCTTGTTCAGTCTGGTGAGCGGGACGTCAGTGTGTCTGACTATGGAGTCACCTATTACAAGTGTGTCTGGCATGTTGTTTGGCCTTAAGGGCTGTGACTGTCTAGCACACTGACTTTGTGAACTATGTGTTGCATGTGCTATGTCTTGAGGTGGCGGTCGCTTGGGTGTCTGCTTTGGAGGCCTCTGTTGTTTTGGTAGATTTTTAATCAGGGATGGTTTGGAAGCGATAAAATTTTTCTTGAAAGATAGTCCTTTTACTCATTTTGTCATGGATATGATTGATTTTTGTTTAAAAAACAACTATTTTCATTTTAATGAGATATTATATAGACAAAAACAGGGTACGGCAACGGCAATGGGGGCTGCATTTGCCCCCATGTATGCAAATCTTTTTATGTCCTATTTTGAAAAAAGGTTTTTATTTGATTTAGAATTTATGAAACAAAATGTATTGTTTTATTTTCGTTACATTGACGATTTGATTTTTATTTGTGATGATGGAATAGAACTGGTTGACAAATTTATGTTGGATTTACATAATAATCCTTTTGGTCTGAGCTTTGATGGTCTACAGAAGGGTAATAAGGTAATTTTTCTGGACCTTGTTTTAGAAGGCACGGATCAGGGGAATATTTTTTCCAACATACATAGAAAATTTTTAGATGGGAACCAATACCTTCATGCTTCTAGTTGTCATCCTAGTCATGTTATGGAAGCCCTTCCTTATGGGGAGTTGGCTCGAGTTTCAAAACTATGTAATGTTTATAGTAATTTGGAGAAGGAATGGGAGACAACATATAATATGTTTTTGCAGAGGGTATGATTCCAATACGTTGACTCAAGCCCTTAAAAGGGTGAGGAAAGAGAAAAGTTTAATAAGGAATGACTTTTTGAGTAAAGGACATAATTTCCATTCAAAATATACTTCTGAAATGAAAGATAAAGGAAGAGACAATATTTATTTTGTTTCTACTTTTAATGTCAGGAGTGAAGATATCAGAGATGTAATAGAATATTATTGGAAATTTTTAATAGATGATAGAATATTGGCGGATATTCTTTCAAAGAAACCCCTTTTTTCTTATAAAAGGGGTAGGAGTTTAAAAGACATGGTAGTACATGGAAGGTTTATAATGCCTCAGACTAGTGTACCAAGGTCTTTTAATAATTTTGGCACCAAATGCTGCAATAGATGCAGTATTTGTAAAAATATTGTTAGAACGTTTGATAACATCAATGGTGTTAAATTTATACCAAGGGAAGTTTTTACATGCAGGAGTAAGGGGGTTATTTATGCCCTAACTTGTCCATGTGGATTATATTATATTGGTGAGACCAAAAGAGAATTTCGAATTAGATTAACAGAACATATAAGGGACATAAGACATAAAAGAGAAAATAAGTCTATTGCAACACATTTTAATACCTGTCATAAAGGTGATGTATCTTTATTAAAAGGAACTGTCTTGGAAAGTATTAAGTGTTTATATGATGATGAAAATGTTTTGAAATATAAATTATTGTATAAAGAAAGTATTTTTATTTTAAAGTATAAAACTATGGCACCTGTAGGTCTTAATAGTGAATTTAATTGGAAGTGCTCACTTTAAGTTTTAATAGTATAATTGATTAATTATGTAATTAAGAAGAATTGATTGAATGCTTGGTCTATATATATGCTTATTTTATGTGTAAGTGTTTGTACTCTTGAAAGGTGGTAACACCGAGGCGCTGGAGAATAAAAGAAGATTTTCATTTCCTTGCTTTTCTTTCACAGTCGGTGAAAAGATTTTCTTTTCTTTTTGTGGTCAGAGTTGTATCGTATTTTGGAGGTTGTGTGAAGGAGTTTGTAGTTTTTTATTGGACCCAACCCAGTTAGGTTTCATCAAAGCAGATCATGCCTACTGAACCTGTTGGACTTCTTTGAGAAGGACACCATGGCAATGGATGAAAGCAGAACAGTGCATACTGCCTACATTGATCTAGCTAGGGCATTTAATATCATACCGCTTTCAGACATTGTAAACAAACTCACAGAATCAGACATAAACTCATATGTAATTGGCTAACAGACAGGACCCAGGAAGTTGGAATTGGAGTGACCATTTTGCAGAGTCTGGTCACCAGTGGCGTCCCCCAGGCATACCTCTTAATTGTCCAGATTTTCACAGAATGTCCAGATTTTTGCATCATCTTTTTGTCTGTTCCTCGTAAAACGTGTGGTTTTCTAGCAAATCACTGAGGACTGAAGACACCAAATAATGGCATGCATTTGAATTTTAGACTTCAAATCCTTCAGAAAATGCATGTTAACACAACTCCTTTTATTCTAGCAACTTTCTAAGTTTAAAAGAGCAATATTTAAAATCTGTCTGTTTTTTTGGGCTTTTGTCCCAGCATTATTTTAGGCTTTTTCCAGATTTCTTAGGATAAGAAACTGAGAGGTGTGCCCCCAGGGCTCTGTGCTGGATCTATTCCTATTTGGCATCTATTTTTCAGAAGTCAAAGCCAATGTCAGGGGTTTCTGGCTTACCAAATTTTGCAGATTGCAACCTGGAAGCATCACAGAAACTTCCCT
>NC_056727.1:368211481-368218981 GCF_019279795.1 Protopterus annectens | reverse complement strand
TGAACGACTACTCTAGTGGTTTGAGACCACATTATACCTTCTTTCAAATGCAGATGAGTTTGATATTTGTACTGGTTGGAAGAGACATCAAACACCCTGATCATTTCATTAATGTGGATATAAGCCATCTGCCTACACTACTAGTGACCTGGGAGTGCCTAGTGGCTCAAGTATTTAAGAGCTAACCTGCATGGAACTGGGTGGGTGTGCAAGGCCAATTGTACTCCTTTGATTGGGAGGCCTCAGATTAGTCATAGAAAAATGAGGATTTGATGAAAGTAAACTGTACAAATACTGAAGCAACAGTTGCTATCTGTGTGACCTTTATTTGTGGTATAGTCCATGTTGGTTCTTTAATGCACTGCACCTTGTATACTTTGAGAAGGACATCAAGGTTACAACACAGAAGAAAAGCCCCATTACATATTTCAGGTATAAACATCCCTTAGACCACTGAAGGAAAGCCCCATTCCAAATCTCAGCTATGAACTCACATTCCTGTTATTCAGTTGTTCCTAATGCCAGATGATTTACATAGGAAGCACATGAGCTATGTAATCAATTATGGGCAGGGCACTCAAAGGCCTTGGGTGAGTGGGGGAGATAGTAACAAAATTGATTAATAAAAATGCATTAAAAAAAGTCAGGACATTCCCAGTACATATATTAACGATGGTGCAATATACTCTTAAGCATGTAGGACTTGAATGTTGTTTCTCCAAATACTCTGATGGATGGGAACCTAACAGACAAATGACAACAAGTGGACAAGGCATTACAAGTTTGCAAAGTATTAAGTTCTAAACTAAAAACAAATAATGAATTTCATGGCTTTGAAATGAGAAATGGAACTAGGCAGATGTGAAAAAGTGTGAATGAAAATGTTTACACCATGATGTACATAAAACAAATAGCAGTAAGTGCTTTAAGTCTTGATATGGAAACATCATTTAACTGATATTCACTTGAGCCTGTTAAGGAAAAGACCATGATGCTTTCCTTTGGTCATATCACAAAGGTAAGTCCATGGTGGACATGTGGCTTTGATGTCTGCCATGTACTAGAAATGGCACTACAACATTTGCAGGGGAGCTGGTAGTCTGCATAATGACAGGCTATGTGACAGTGTACAGTTGGGTGACTGCGCACATTGGTCACTGCACATGAAATTTTCCCAACTGCTGTAACCTCAGAGTTGGTTAAACAAGTAAACATAGTGTAAAAGTTGAAGCTCCATTTTCACACTTATGAGCTTTACTGGGGCATCGACATGTGTAATGAGCCATAGTCTGAAAAACATGTTTGATCAGCTGTTTTGATCAAATGTGAAATGTGATCAAATAATAAGTGAAGTCACATTTTACACTGTCCTTGCAGTCGGGCTATGCAGCAGTCAGACTGACAGAAAAATGATGGCTACTCATTTAAATGACATTAAATATCAATATATCTGTACCTGGAAAGGTAGACAGCACAGGTGAACTGAACTGTCTAATTTGTTGTGTCAGCACTTTTCTAATCTTGACAACTGGAAGAAAGTTCAAATAGTAGGCAAAATAAAGCAAATTGTGTAGTACAAATTAATTGATGGGCTTTGACAGATTGCTCAATGGGGTGAAAGCTAACATAAGCCGGCAAAAACAAACGAAACATTAGATGTCTAATAGCATTTGTGAATGGCATGATTTCTGACAGCTGACTAGTCAAAAAATGTCTTCTACATAGGCCTGTTCTAGAGTTAATCCTATGTTGTAAATATGCCAGAAGAGTCCCAGTAGGGTTATAAACTAACATAAGCCTTTTGGCAGATGACACAAAACTCTTCAGCAAACTGCAAATGATGAAGGAATTTAAGCTGAATGAAAAGAGGTGTTGAAAACCTAAAGCAATAGTCAGGAATTTTGTAAATAGCATTAAGTGACAAAAATGTAATGAGGATTTGGGAAAAAAGACTTAAGCACACATAATGTTACATTCATAGCATCACACCTGAAGTCTAAAGAATTGGAATTAATACAAAACAAGTACAATAAAATTCCTGTATTTCCCTAAGACGATACAAAATTACACTTATAACTGCAAAATGAATCATCATGGGATGAGTATTTAAACTGTTATGAAATGAATTACTAGGTCTCTGCTTAAATGAGAGAGTGAACAGTGCCAAAATACTTCTTCTTCTATAATGTTAAATTACTGAATGCTGGCATGCAGAAGTTCCTACAACAGCATGGTATGCAGGAAAATATCAACATGCTGAGATACTTCAGGTTGGATTTCAAAAGACATGGCAAACTCATAAAGTTCCCTTTGTTCAGGATATTAGGCAAAAGTACTACTGTGAAACTGCATTGAATTTTAAAATCAATATCTGAGTCAGGTATAGAACTCTGATACTATGACGTGAAAAACAAATCTAAAAAATGATTCAAGGGGAAGACCTATCAAACAAATGAGGCAGTCCTTACCTACAGTCTTAAGTAAGATAGAAAGGAAAGGTATGAAAGCAAGCTGCACATAAGTCTAGGTTCAGAGTATCATAAAGGTTGCACATTTATTCATGTTGTACAGCACAATGCATATCAGGCAGACCCCTTCTAAAAAGATCTATATAGTTTGAGGGATCAGAAATAATATGTATGTGTTGAGTTGTGGATCAGCAAAGCACATTATCTTATGTATAAGAAGAGCTACAGGTAACTTCAGCTCTAAAGTAATGTAAGTTCAAGAAGACAGTTAGTAGCAAACCTAATGTGAAACACATACATGTTTAAGGAAAGAAGAAAGTTATAGCTGACTATTGAGATCATTTTTTACTCATATTATTTACTTATTACATTTCTTACCCAGGAGTGGCCATTTGGGAGGCTTCATTTTCAGTCACAAGTCCTGGAAAAAGAACCTCAGATCAAGAAAGAAGATACAAATGTTTATAATTAAAATTGCACAATAAAAACTTTATGCAGCATAGTATACGTCACTTAGTGGGCAAGGAAACACCAGAATGCAAACATCCAAAACAGATGGAATGTATAAGTTTTAAACTGATATAAATCATACATTTGAGTTTAAGCTATATACATACATGTAACATTTTTGTTTTAGTTTTTACTTCATCACATTGGCATCCCAGTTCAGAATATCAGAAGGGAATAGGCAACAACTGGAAAAACACAAAAATAAGTAAAGTGACAACTTATACAACTCCAGTTTATCACAAGAGGGTTTCTAAAAGCTAATTTTCCTAATTTTAGGTTATCAGTTTCTTTCTCCAATGGATTTCTTCATATCATTAATCAATATTGTACTTATACAATCACAGTCACACGTCCATCAGGGTGGACTGGATTACTGAAAATTTTAATTGCAGTTCATGTGAGATGTACTTAAACTACAGTAGCAGTCATTGCTAGATACGTGCAAATATTGCTCTGTGCCTATTATAAAGAGGAATCACTTTTATAATACCTTTACTGACTTTTTCCTAGCTTGAGTGCAAAGATAATAGATCTCAAATTAAGTATTTCTGACATCCAGATAGGTTATGCCATAAGTCTTAACATAAAAATATTATTATAACTGGGTTAACCAAATTAAAGTTCAGGGACTTCAGTTGCTGTCATGGTGACATTAGGTATCACTCTGGGTATCTGATTTGCTGCCACATTTCCTTAATATTCGTATCCTAATATTCAAACATGTTATGTGTAGTCAACTAATTCAGCCAGTTTTGTGACTGCTAAATGACGTGAGATGAGAAACATATAAAATATATAACTGATGTTGGAACACTGAAATTCTTCCCATGTCATCTATACTTTGGGAAATGAGGATGAAATCCACATGGATCCTATTGTCTGTACTCTCACTCTGTTATTTATGGAGAATCTTTTCTCAGATGAATGGAAATAAGGGATATAAAACAAAAAAACTTACAGACCCACCAATGTGATGTCTATTGTCTGGTGTTTGCTTTACTACTTGTGGTCATTATAATAAAAACTATAACAGTATAGCAATGAACAAAAGTGTTAAAGAATAAGACCCACTGATGCAAATTTCACATAACATCTGATCTCAGTATGGCCCTCTGGTGCAGTAAGATGACTGGCAGACTTTTTCTTGAGAAAATAAATGAGAGCTTACCTGTTGAGGTGATATCTGCTGAGACAAATATTACACTCCGCTCTTTTAAATCACCTTCTGTGACCTGCCAACTTTACCAAAATTCTGAGTTGTTTGATCATCATCTGAGGGATAAAGACATCATGGCTAAAACTGGTAGTTGTAACAGAGAGGCAGATGTTATTCTGTAAATCAGATGCCTCAGATATCACTGATTTATCCATTTTGTTACCATGTTCTGGATGACTTTATTCTAAACATCAGTAATCTCTAAATACTGCTTATCTGCTTGGTTTCCTGTACTTTAGACAGGGGCGGCCCTTGCTATCGGACTGCCGGTCTGCAGCCCCCTCAACCTGATAGTACAGATAAAATAAAAAATAAAACAAAAAAAAATTTTCGGACTTCGCGCATGCGCACTGCTGCTGAGACAGTCTAATGCATGGAGCATGCGCATGGCAGTCCTGATTGATAATCATGGACAGGAGCGCTCCCACAAGTCTATGCAGTTTTAAACTGCATAGACTGCCTGGGAACTCGCTGGGGAAACGCGTCGGGGTTGGACTGCAATGTCGGCAGTCAGGGGAAGGATCGGATTGGAGTTTGCTGCAGGGGAAGATCTCGCGACAGGCAAGGTAAGGATCTGGATTGGAGTAGAGTTCGCGACGGGCAGGGTCGGATTTTGTGCGGGATTTCCTTACTGGATGTATGGTGGCTGCAGTCTCGTCGGGATGTATGTACTGCTGGATGTATGGTGGTTTTATGGACAGGGATTTACTACAGGACCAGGTAAGTGGAGTGTGTGTGTGGTTTTGCTTTTACTACTGGAGTGGAGTGTGTGGTTTTGCTTTTACTACAGGACCAGGTGTGTGTGTGGTTTTGCTTTTACTACAGGACCAGGTGTGTGTGTGTGGTTTTGCTTTTGCTACAGGACCGTGTGTGTGTGTGTGTGTGAAAATGCCTCAGGTGGGATGTACTGGTGATTAGACTCATGGTGGTGTGGTAGGGAATACCTCAGGCTTGAACCCTGTACCTTGTATGCAGGTGTTAAAGACCTGAATTCCCTACCCACCACCATTTGTAAAAAAATTGCAGATTTTTGCCTCATATTTGATCTGATCTATTCCTCATAATATCTGTGTTTTTTAAATATTGAAATGCTTGAAATTTGATGGTGCAGTGGTAGCATTGATGCCTCATAGCTATAGATTCTTGGGTTTGGTTCTTGGCTGGGGTGCCTTCTTTGTGGGGGGGGTCTGTATCTTCTTCCTGTGTTTGTGTAGGTTTGCTTTTGTGTCCTCCCATGTTACAAAGACATGTCTGCATTATTTATTCCTGGGCCTCTGCTGAGAATTGTTTTTTTTTGTTCCAAGCCAAACTGTCCTGATTAACAAATGTTAAATAAAATTGACAGGCATTTGAATTTCAGACTTCAGGTTTCTGAATGTTTAATTCCTTGCATATTTGATGGTGCAGTGGTAGTATTGTTGCCTCACAGCTATAGGTTTTCTGGTTTGATTCTTGGCTGGGGTGCCTTCTGTGTGGAGTCTGCATCTCCTCCCTGTGCTTGTGTGGATTTGCTCTGGTGCCCTGTCATTTTACAAAGACGTGTCTGCAGTATTAATCCCTGGGTCTCTGCTGAAAATTGTTTTTGTTCTGTCAGCAGTAAAATTGACAGGCATTTGAATTTCAGACTTCATGTTCTTCAGAATACATAGTAACACAACCTTTTTTTTTCTAGCAATTTTCTAAGTTTATAAGATTAATATTTTAAATTTGTCCCTATTTTTGGGACTGTATTCCCCATTATTGGCCGTCCAGGTTTTTGTGCTAAGGTTGACCGCTATGGCAAGAACTGAATTCACTGAATATGTTTGAGGGCTGTATTCCCTCATTACTGGGTTTGTCCAGGTGTTTTGTACTAAGAGGTTGACAGCTATGGTGAGAACTGAATTCACTAAATGATAGCCATTTAAGTTTCAGTCTTCCTCTCTTTTACAAAGCAGCTGATGTGGCGTAGTGGTATGTTACTCTGACTGTTTTGCTCAGAGACTTTGGCAGTAAAATGTATGGTGGTAACACAACATTTTATTCTAGCAACTTTCCAAGATTATACAAGCAATGTTTAATGTGTCCCTGTTTTGGGCTTTGACCCCAAATACATTTTGGCGTTTTACAGTTTTCTTGTGCTGTGAAGTTGAGATGCAGTTGAGTATTGAGTAGATTTTACAAGGAGCTGAGAGCTGCAGGGGAACAGAAGTTTAGTGCTTTGCCTTGTTAATACTATAGCACAACAGGTTGTGTACTTGCTTTTGATGCAGAAGGCTGTCGGTTCTACTCCCACAAGGTGGATGCTGCCATACTGAGAATGTTCTCCTTGGTGAAGATACTAACTACGAGTCTGTTATCAGTTTGCCATCCATTTCCTCTTGCAATATTACTAGCTTATCATATTTTAATGTAATATAGGCAATTTATTCCTGAGGGGCAACAGACACTTTATTTTTCGATGAAACCATGAAATATAAAGGTGATTGCTAGCAGCAACCTCTTCATTAGTTACAGATTTCTTTAATGTGGAATTATTTAGATGACTTTTACTTCAGAGATTGTGCATATTTACTGATAATGGACTGTAGAATTGTGCATATTTACTGATAAAGGTGGACTGTAGAATTGTGCATATTTACTGAAAATGGTGGACTGTAGAATTATGCATATTTACTAATAATGGTGGACTGTAGAATTGTGTATATTTACTAATAATGGTGGACTGTGGAAGTCTGAGTAGACTTTTTATGATAAATGTTCTCAACTGGGCAGTTTTGCCATTATGGGTGCATACGTTTTGTTTCATTGCTTACTGGAAAAATGTTCAAAACAAATTTAAAACACCCTCTAACAACTGTACTGTATTGTACAAGGAATATAATTTTAGTACAATGAGGAAGGTGTATCAAAGAGCACATGTATGTTTCATATGCGAGGGGCCTATGATTTGAAACAGCCCAAAATTAATCTTTGTCTGCCACTGGCAAAATGTATTTTCTTTGAATGTGGGTTTCAATGCTGTTTCAATGAATGTGAGTTTCAAGGGCAGAGAAGTTTTAATGCTAAGTTTTCATTGTGAGACTGCATTGCTTTGTTTAGCAGATGACTTAGTGTTTGTGGTGTAAAATACAAAATAAAACTTTCAAATGAAGTCCAACTCATCATAGAAGTAAAGCAGTATGCACATTAGTGTTTATGGTAAATGGAGTGAAATAGCCAAGTAATGGTTCATTGGAATGGCTGCAGAGGCTCCATTCAACCATGATTTTGTCAGGGGGGAAGGGCAGCAAACTCAGACAGGCCCAGCTGAACTATACCTCCCAA
>NC_056727.1:368188981-368206481 GCF_019279795.1 Protopterus annectens | reverse complement strand
TGCCTTTGAGAACCATGGCTAGGCTTAACAAAGTTTTACAGGCTCATTAACCTCATGATTACTTATGAACCTATACATATAATGTTAAACCTACTATATACATGCTCTGCATTATATCACTACATCAATAATTCAATACAACAAACTTAATACTACCAACAAATACTCACACAATGAATACATCAAATGTATCAAACATTTGTGTAAGTGTGTTTGTAGGGATGCAAGTGCTCTGCATCCCTCAAACCCTGCAGCTTTATAAAGTACTAACTCCAAAATAACACAAAAACACGGGAAAAGGACACAGTCCATTTCCCCACTGTCTCCAAGTTGCATGAAAAGTCCAAATTGTGCCATCTTTCAGCAGTGTAAGTGAACAAAACATACACATTCACTTACACCATTGACAAAGACAAACAGTATTTAACGTAACTAACTTCTTTGCTTTGCTGTGATGGAATGATGCAAAACCTACCGTGAATGAATGGTGTAGTTTGACTAATTAATTAGCTACTGACTCTTACACCGTTGCAACAGGCTACTTTATGTACATGACATTAACATAAATACATGACATTACTATATATATATATATATATATATATATATATATATATATATATATATATATATATATTCACTTCTGAATCTTGAAATACTGAAATATAGAATTTCAGTATCTCGAGACCAGAAGAAGGAAAGTACAGTTTGTCAAACCTACACTTTGCTGAATCTGAGAATGTCGAATGTGTGGTATTTCCCGGAGCATGTGTATAGTGTTCTGTATCTTTAAGAAGTAGTGGTGCCTGGGTGTTGAAGATGGTGGTCGGTGTGCAGTTATGTTTGGAGATGTAGGTAAGTGTGTAGTAGTTAAAGATTCAGGGTAGGGATGTGTGTTTGTTATGTTTTTGGATGTTATAAGTGTAGTTTAGGGTAGGTGGATGAGGGTGTGTGTTTATAGGTGTTGAGTGTCGTGATTGTTTTACATGTGTGGTATGTGTGTAATGGAACTGTAGGGCTTGTAAAGGTAGTTGTGTTCTGTTTTTGTGTTAGTGTGACCTTAGAGTTGATATATATAATTGGGGGGGAGGTGCAGCCCCACCACTTGGAGGGTGAAAGGGGGCTTGCCACACTGCTTAAATGTAGAGTAGTGTGTTTTGTTATTTTTATGGGGTTTTTTGCATGTATTTTTATGTCGAGGGAGAGTTTGGTGTTTTGAGCATCGCTATTTTGGGTTTCGTGGTTATTGAGTTTCATTCTTCTGGTCTCTTGATACTGAAATTCAATATTTCAGTATTTTGAGATTCAGAAGTGCATATATATATATATATATATATATATATATATATATATATATATATATATATAGATAGATAGATAGATAGCAGAAAGAAAATACAGAGAGAGAGAGAGAGATAGGATGAGGGAGGTATAGATATATAGAGACATAAATGGCTATTTGAAATTAGGGGTTGCTTGACTGTGCCAGTAATAGGAAATGGTCAGACAATAAGTCAAACAGGTTAGTTTACTGTGTCTAGATTAAGAAGTGATTATATTCATATGGCTTACTGAAGTAAGCATTAGCCTATGTTGTTGAGTGAATTAAATATGATGCACATGTTTTGCCCACAAAGTTATGGGATAATACTGAGAAAAATATATATATCTGTGTAAGCACTGAAAATATGATAGTGTCAAATATATATTATTTTTTTAACTTTGCACTTCAGGGGGTCCAGATCACTGTTAAATAGATTTTCAAGGACCACAATACATACCTGTTTAACAAATTTATAGATTCGACTTCTGCAAAAGTTTTACAATTGATTTTAGCCCACACCCTCATTTATCTTGGCTTTAGTTCACTGTTAAGGACATGTGAGTAAGGATTACACACATCATGACGCTGGCCTGAAAGTTTCCTAAGTTAATATAGAGACATCCTATCAACCCTTGTGTTGCAAAACCTCTGTTCTGTAACATAAGCAGAGCACATTTATGTAGGTCCAATGACTATCCTAAATGTATTATGTAGCTTAGCTATACTAAAATTAACTCCATATTCCCTGTGGCATCCCCACACAAAAACACTTTCTCCAAAGGAAGAATGGCAAATGTTCCTGTGCTCACAGATTCACACAGTACTAATTGTTGTTTGTATAAGCATTTAACTGTCAGTGATTTCACTATTTTTGTGTTTTTTGAACTCAGTACATCACAATGAAGGCTATTTCAGCAAACATTGTTTTTTCTTGAAAAAAAAATGTTGCTCTGAGCCTATGTCATCAACCTGTCATTGCCATACAGCTTTTTTCCGATACATCTGTTTTCTGAAAAATCACAACACATATTCACCAGTGAAGTAATAATTGCTTAAAAATGCATCAAAGACAGAATCAAACATACACAGTTTTCTGAAACAGATGAACTGTAAGTTGTGCATAATGCTGTGAACATATGTTTTAGAAAAGCAAAGAATTTTCTTCATTCTCTTGCACTGTGTGATTTTTATGATGTAATAGACTGCAGTTCTTTAACAAACTGCGCTCATTGCCAGAAAAAAGAACTGTTGAGTAAAGGAAAGCACCTAATCTGGTCCTGACAGAAGCCAGTTTAGCATAAAAACAAATGAAAAGCATTAATTACTTAAAAGTGGTAAATCTGACAGGCACATAGTGGCAAAAATAACTTGCACATTGTCCAAGAATACTTAAAATTGGAAAGTTATTCTTGGAAAACTGTGCTTCATCAAGTTAATTTTGTGCAACCGCAGTGCTTAGCAATAACTCATGCACAAAGGGCGCTGGCACCATCTACTGTTGATGGGTGTCATTTCTCCATAATATTTTAAAAGGCGAATAAGTCACAGAAAATGTCTTGTTTACTGTTAATGCTACATTTTACTCATTTGAAAGGCACACAGAACTCTCATTATGGAAAAAAAACAACCTTGGTCCATAGATATAAATATAATTTGTAAAGCAACATATTTGTCGTACTGTATATGTGAAATGAACTGATATTTTCCTGAGTACTACATTGTGAGCTTAGTGTCCAAAAAACATATTCATTTTCTGTATTTTACTTATTGTTATTTTATGGAAACTTCCAGCTAAACACAGACTATGTTTTTACATTTGGACTACTTGGTATAGTCAACCAAAGATTCAACCATATTTCTCTTTCCCTACACATTCTTATTTCTTTAGAGTACTTTCTGCACTTATTTTACACGTCACACAGTAGAATGCACTTGTTTAGATAAGATACACACTATTTGACGTGATATAGTGCTGATCCCTTTCATATGTGTTATTTTAAGTATGATGCTCTACTTTGTTACATTGACATAGTTACTGTATCATACCAGCCCCTTTTCTGCAGCACACCCAAAGCAGACAGAAATGATTGAATACCAGCTTGGTGTACTTCTCATGGTTAAGCAGAGGCAGAAAATTAAAAAAAGGAAGGAAGAAGGATGTGGGTTTAGTTTTCAGATGTGGCACAAAAGCAATCTGTGCTGAATGATCGCATATGTTTTTGTTTGTGTTGTTCATGCTTGTAAACTGGCAACAGGCTACAATGTCAAACTCAGCAGATGTACTTTTAGTTGAAGTCAAATTAATTGATTGACTGATAGACTGAGTTCTAAAACTGTAATTAATGAGGCGTGCTGTCTTATCCATTCTAGAGAAAGCGTAATATGAATGCTTGTTGCAACAATTTTAAACAGATATATTTTGTGTTATGTGCCGAGTATTGAAAAAGTACAATTAAAAAGAATCACAACAATGCTCACAGATAAGGACGTTTAACTTATTAAGTGACATAGTAATTAACATAATACTAAGAGGGACATACAGGAATGTGCAAATGCCAAAAAACAGTTTAAAATTCTGAATAGAAACATGGTATAACCTCATTATGAAACAAAATAGATATAACTGTATTGCAAGAAACACATAAATCCGGTCTACAAAGTTCTGCTCTAGACCAAAATGTGTCTTCCACTAACTCTTATACCAATGTAATGGGCTACTTTATCTACATGGCATCAACATAAATTTAATGAAAAACTTTCAATATATGGTGAAAGCTGGGCTGATTCTGTACACTAATGTCCCTTGTACAACTAATCCACTAAACCTGGTAGCCCAATATACCAATTTTTTCAAAAGGGATAAGTCAGTTCATTTTGTGGTTGCCTGTTATAAGCAGCATTGTAGCTATCAGGACTACATGTTTAATGCAAGCCAGACATATAGGGCCAATGCTATAATACCTGCAATACATAAGAACTAGTTGAGCTTGTCAAGTTCTTATATTATCGTGCTTGCAAGATTTTTTCTACTAGTGCTATTGTAAAAAGTACAAGAGGTGTTTTATGAATGGGCTCAAGAAACTCGCACTAGGTTTGCCTCCCACCCCCATCTGTCTATGTCTTGGGTAACTTTTAGTCAGAGTATTACATACTTTTGTTTTTTGTTTTGTTTTGTTTTTTTTTTCCATAGTACGGCTGAGGTTTGGCATAATGAGTAAGGCGTTTACCTCACAGATGCATGATACAGAGTTTGATTCTCACCTTTGAGAAAAATGGGCTATCCTTAAAATTGCCTGCAGGGCAGCTAGCTTAGAACTTACATTAGCTACTATAAGCATTCTGTAATCACTGAGTCATTTGTTTCATTTCCATTACTACAGAAATAATTATTGTATCTTAATCTGTTCCATACCCATAGAATATAGCAGGTTTTAAATGACTGCTAGGTTGTTATGATTCTTAAAGTAAAAAAAAAAAATACAAGAAGAGAAACAGTTATTTGGAGACAACTTCAAACCAATACTATTTATTTAACCTACTGATTAAATTTATAACATTATTAAGGACAAGCAAAATGAACAGCTTAAAGAAGCACAAAGAAGATTTTATAGTGGTGTATTATGTAAGGGGCAGCCCCAGGTGACCCATGGTTAGGCTTTCAGTATACTGCTGCTCAGGCCATTCATCTGAAATTAAACACTTTAATTTAAATAAAAGTTTTGCTGCATTCAGTACCACTATCTCATTTTAGTTAGCTTATGTACTGAACACAACAATTGCTAACAAAGGATACATTTATTTTTAGTTTAAAAACTTGTTCAAATTCCACCTAGAGTATTTAAATCTTTATACTCAAGAGACTAACAGTTTCCAATTAGCTTGGCCAGATTGAAAACTTTTCTGACTATGATGCAAACATAATAATCACGAGAGAGTATTACCCACATAAGTATGGTGGTCTTTTGCTACTCAAGTACTTATACGGATTCTAACATGTTTATGTGTATTGTAAAATTTATAATCAATGCATCCTATTTCAGAATGTGTAAGTCTTATTTGCAATTATTCAACCAAATTCTCTACTTCATTTCTGTTTTAGTAGGTATTTAAAAGTGATTAGATGCAAATTATTTTGTTATTCCAAAGAGATGGTATGTTCTTTAACATATGTCCACCACCTTCTAGACAGAGAAAAAATACTCAATAGGCTACATAAAACAATAGCATTATAACCCCCTATACTCAGCACTTATCTGTCCCAAAATTGAGTATAGCGCCCCATTTTTTATGTACCATACTAAGCACTTGCAGCAATTAGAGAGACCTCAGAGGTTTCTAACAAAGAAAATCAAAGGGCTCCAGCATGTGCCTTACACAGACCAACTAAAGTCCCTGTCACTATACTCCATATCATATAGACTTCTTAGAGGAGACTTATTGCCTGGCCTACAGAGTAATCCAAGACCCAAACCTAATGAACTTGCTGCATTTCTGTAAATCAAACGGGACTAGGGTTACCTGTTCCAGGGACCTAAATATGGCCTGTGACTTAAATAGAACATGCTGAAGGGACAGATTTATTTCCCAGCAACTGACGTATCTTTGGAACAGCTTACCAGTTCATGTGAAACAGATAACCTCTATGACACTGTTCAAGAGAAACCTGGATGAGTGGATGTTGCACCATAAATTCTTAATGGGGATAGTGACCACAACCCTCCTGGACATTGCAGTCATCACTAAATGCAATCTTGGGGACTGACTAGCATTTCTTTGGTATTACATTGGAATGAAATGGCTGGGCTTAAAAAGACCTCTGGGTCAATAGCCTGGTAATCTCCTATGATTGTATGATTACTTTTACATTTTATATTTTTTTCTAGATCATGAATTTTGTTAATTTTAAAGGGTGGTGAACCATATTGAAAGTCTCTAATTATGGTGGCTGCCAAAAAGCAATAACTAAAAAATGGAAATCAAAATCTAAACCAATTATATTAGAAGTAGTGAATATAGTAACAGAGATAAAAAAACTGGAACTAAGATCTTAAGAAAAAGATAGGAGCAAACTACATTGGAAAAAATGTGGATTGTGGGAACAATACATACAGGGGAGGAAAGAGGTTTAAAAGAAGGCAGGACTTAAGCTATGTAATGTTTGACTGAAAATAATTGGGTAGATTATAAATGATGTTTAATATTTGCAATTGGGAGTGTGTCAGTATGGTTTGTGATGTAAAATGTTTGCAACTAGGATTGTGTCGGTGTGGTTTGTTTTCATTTATATAAATCTATGATTGCTTATGTCGTTAAGTGATGGTTTAATAAAAATGTTTTAAAAAAGGGTTAGGAATTGAATAATTTATGTAATGTTGCTTAGGTTATATTACATATAGCAATATATGTGTGAAGCATAATGTTTGATAATTTTAACATGTTAATACAGTTTGATAACTTTTATATAAATGTAAATGTGGCTATGTCACAGATGATAATTCACTAAAGGTGTTTAAAAAATAGAAAGTTATTATTTAATTTTATTTCCCAGGTGTAAGGTTAATTGTTATTAGTTTTCTCACAAATAACCAAAACCAACACATGGAAACTCAAGTCGTAAAAATAAAAGCTGTGGTTAACTTAGACTGTTGTCTGTTTACTGGTCAGGTATGGTACTTAGATTGTTGTCTGTTTAATGGTCAGGTATGGTACTTAAATCGTTGTCTGTTTACTGGTCAGGTTTGCTTCTCAGGTTTTTGCCTTATTACTTTCCCACTTACTCGTTTATTGTTTGTTGATGCGTTTAATGTGGAATGCTAGCAGAAGTATGCCTTGCTGAAATAGTAAAGCTGCAAAGAACATTTTTTCCTGGTCTGTTAACATGTACCACTTGTGTATTTCAAATAAGTTGTATTAGCGGAAAACATTTTTGCCAAAGCTGAGCTTATTGCCAAATTTTAACTGAGCATCTTTGTGTATGCTCAACCCTTTTTCTAGGAGAAATGATGTTAATTGCTGTAAAGTAAGTAAGTCAAGAACATCATGGTTTATGTTCTTTTTCTGCATTTCCGTACCCCTAACCATTCTCCTGCACCGATTCTTACTCTATGCCCACACTTATGCCAACTGTAGTCAAATAGCTGAATAGCAGGACCACTCCCCTCTTACTGGCCATTGAGGTCAGCAATCCCTTGGAGCATGGTCATCCCAGTGAGAGAGAGCCAAAGGGATCCCTTCTTCAACCAACAGAAAGGGGAAATGACTAATGCCTAAACACACTGACAGTCTTGATACCAGCTGGAAACACACCCCTCTTTCCAGTAGCTAGTAGCCTGTAATGCATAAGATGGCTCTTGGTCACCCATACCCCCTAACTACAGTCCAATTTAGTCCTTAACAGGGCATGGGCCTGTGGCACTTGTGTCTAATAAGAGCACCACTCTCCGCATCTAGTGGTGCTAAGGAGGCTTAAACTCCAGTGCTACATCCTTCCAGAATGTTCAAACATATCCCTGCCCTTAACATCACTCATACCACATCCATCCACCCCCTCCACACTGTACAAGATTACTAATCCAGCCCACGTTGTTGGAGCCACTGTCAGTACTCCATCACTCCACCCCTATGTAGCACAGAGTTGGCTAAAACTGACCAATTGTTTTCACTGGAGAAATGTTTTAATTTGCTTTTATTTATTAAATTATTTTCTTACTGGGTTACTGAGTGGCTTTCAGGTCTGACTGTCTTTGGGTTCCAATTCACAAGTAAGGTAAAGAATACCGGATGCCTGAAAAGTGCATGATATAATGTTGTGAGACCACACTTGCTTAAAGAGAGATAATAGATCAGGAAACCCACAGAATAGCTGTGGAGAAATAATTTTTCTTTCTAAAGGTCGAGTTCATATCTGAGGTGACACTGCCATGTGTGGGACCACCTCTGCTAGACTGCATAGGTAGAGACAAGCAAAGTTACTAAAGCTTGAAAAACTCAGGAAATGAAAAGCAGTGGGAACTGGGGCCAGGCTGCATCATACAGTCTGACTGAAACAAGGTGTTATGCATTAAAAAATGCAATTGAAAAGTCAGAGTACAGAATGTGTGCATTACAGCAGTTGCGAAATTTGCATGAAGGATCTACAGCTTGAAAAAATCAATATGGCTGACCACAGTCACTGAACTTGACTGGAAACAGAGCAAGGCCTCACTGTCACCCATTCACACATGCAGACATACACACGCACACACACACACACACACACACACACACACACACACACACACACACACACACACACTCACTCAGACCCAAGTGCTCTGGAAAACGAAGAGATATTGACAGACACACCCACACACATATGCACAGACAAGCACACAAAGAAAAAATTGCTGTACATAAGGAAAAAACACTGGAAAAAAGGTATAAGTGTGTATATAGCACTGCACTGCTTACAAGGTTTCCCACCATACACACGAAGTTCTTGAGTAGAAGAAAAACAGGCAACATGAAGAAAAACTCAAAACAGGTACAAGAAAAACAATGTGTATTAGCAACCAGCTGTGTTAATTGCAGTGATATGCAAAATATTTCAAAAATGTTCCTGTGATAGAGTGAAGGTAGTCAGTCATAGGACAAATAAACAAAATGACGAAAAACCTCACAAGAAAATGCATGTGTGTGTGTGTGTGTGTGTGTGTGTGTGTGTGTGTGTGTGTGTGTGTGTGTGTGTGTGCGCGCGAGCATGTGTGCATGTGTGTGTGTGTGTGTGTGTGTGTGTGTGTGTGTGTGTGTGTGTGTGTGTGTGTGTGTGTGTGTGTGTGTGTGTGTGTGTGTGTGTTTGTGTGTGTGTGTGTGTGTGTGTGTGTGTGTGTGTGTGTGTGTGTGTGTGTGTGTGTGTGTCTTTGCAGACTACTGTATTGATTGTATTGGTATTCAGAACATGTCTGAAAGATTTGTTTTTGGAAATGGCAATTATTGCAGAGGATAAAGGCTATGTGCTGCTACAAGCTGCTTCCTGTGGTACAGGATTTAATTCCCTCTGCCTTCATTTGACTACTGTGTGACATTCAGTTAAACAGACAGTGCTTTGGAGCAATTGGGGAATTCAGATAGGCTCCTCAATGGTTTCTTAGATGGCATTTAGGCCAGCTACAGCCCAGGCAGGGACTAAAGGGGCAGGTGTTTCAATCTGCATCAAAAACAAGCATACCTCAAGGTTGGTCAAACATGATGATGCACTTAAGTCCTCCATGACCAGATTACTATAGAGTACTGTATCATATCTGTGTAAGCTATATATCACCCTCTATGACCCACAAAACCTATAGCTCATACTTAGACCTAGAGGAGACACTTATCATTCCACCCAAAACTATAGTCTTAGGGGACTTAACTACCCCTCTATAAACTGGGAATCCTACATGACACAAAATTTGTACAGCCACAGATTCCTGGACTTTTAAGCCCAAATAACTTGGACCAGATAATCCATTTGTCCACTAGGGGTACAAACATACTGGATCTAGTAGTACTCACAAATATGGAAGAATACAGAATGAGTAAATTTAAGAAATGTAGTAGCCACATTAATATAGTCAATACATAGCTGGATATCACCTACAGGTCCATCCCATACAATAAAGATATCATCCAAAAAACTTACATGCATGCAGATAGCTGCAAAATGGGGACTTGTAAACAAAAACTGATGTTCCCAGGATACTATGATGATGTTGCTATAAAGAGGCCCACATGCTGCTCCCATTGCTATCCCTTGGAGTTGTTTAAAATAATGTCCTTTAAAGAAGATAAAATTATTACCTAGTGCCAGCTCCATTAAATGACTTAAGGTATTTCTTTTATCCTGATCTGTATGCAAATTATCAGTTAAGAATTTAGAAAGCCATATCAGACCGGTATCATGGTATACAACTAAACAGTTCCTTTTCATTAATAGTAACAAATGCTCTATTGTAGAATCCTCCAAGTTGATTGCATTTGGTTAGGAATGCTCAGGAATCCTAACATAAATGTGAAATATTTGCCACCCAGACTTTACATTGTTGATCAATAAACTGGGCTATATAACTAGTCTTGGAATTCCCAGAATCCACAATAGGACATAAAGGTGGATCACATAAATCTTTATGGATCTTGAGGACACTGAAGGGGACACTGTGGGAATTTTAGGATGTTCAACAGACATATAATTGAATTCAGTTGGAGTAATGTGACCTTGTAACAACGTGTCCTGGAAGTAGTATTCAGTGTTCCTGTATAAAATGTTAAGCTCATTAATAGAGACCTCAGCATAAGTATCCTGATATAACAAATTAAACATCTGCTGCACATAATCATATTGGCCCATCACATTAAGGCCTCCACCCATACCTATCAACTGTACAGATTTTTGCAGAATGACCAGATTTATGCCTTGTATTTTTGGTCCATTTTTTTATAAAATTATGGCTTTCTGGCAAATTAGTGGCAAATTGTTCAAGATTGAAGTTAAAAAAATAATGACAGACATTTGAATTTAAGACTTCATAGCCTTCAGAAAATTCATGCTAATGAAAAACCTGTTATTTTATCAATGTTCTAAGTCTGTAAGAGCAATATTTAAAAAGTGTCCCTGTTTTGGGACTTTGTCCCATTTTTATTGATGGCTTTGTCCAGATTTCTTCCTCTAAGAGGTTGAGAGATATGCCTCCACCTTTGTCAGGTTGCATATATCTTAATTGTTCTGTTGTTTTAAGTTCATTTAATTTTTTTAGTTGATCATGATTCAAATTATATTTATATTGGTGGGAGCATTAAAAAAGACTATGACTGGTATCCATTTTCTCAAAAACACTCAAAGTGGGATGCAGTTCAGGATTAAATATACTAGGCACTTTGATGTTACTATTGGTATAATCTAGGTCCTCATCATGATTACCAGGAATCAGCTTTAAATTTAGTTTATGAATAAATAGTTTTAACCCACTGATAACCCTAACAATGTCAGCCCAATTACTAGGGATAAATGTATGTCCTTTGCTGAACAAATCTGCATGGTCACAAGTAAACGTGTAACTGCTGTAATTGTATACTTTAAAATCATGACTACTATTAAATAATACCTTGTAGGTGGTATCATTCTGTTGCAGGTTTACTGCTTCTGTCCCCATCTCTTGTTGCTGTTGTGTCCCTTCCTCTGGTGTTGCCTGGGTGTCCGAGATTAAATAATGTATGGGTTGTGACTGTTCAATCTCTTATTTTGAATCCTCTCTGATCTGCAAAGCAAAAGTAAGTCTAAAGGGGCCTCATCATCATAAATGTTGTTCTCCATAGAATCCCATACATCATCTTGATTCAAATAATAATGCTGATTATGCTTTTCATCTTTCCTTTGTTGCCCTTTTGGAGGGCTGGGATATGCTTTACCTTGAGAATAATCAAGCCTATCCCTGTGCAGTTTTCTATGTTTTCCTTTGCTGTATTATTGAAAACGTTTAATCAGTATCTGATAGCTGGTCTTTTGGGGCCATGGCCAACTGTGCTAATACAACTTTGTATTGCATTTCTATTTTTTTGTTTAACATACATGCGGATAGTTACATAGATTTAATGTTTTCTGTACTATAGGACATTTTCAATAGATGAGCAGTGAACCTGTTACAATGTTTCTTTGAGTGTCATAATGGTCATGTGATTATTTCCTATATAAGATTGTCACATGATTTTTAAATTTTATCTGATAAAGTTTGATACAATTCTGAATGAAAGCACTTTTTTATTGTATTCATCGTGGATTGATTTTATTGTGTGGAATAAACCTTATCCTCTTTACTGGGATGCTGGCATTTTTTTTATCAGTTTGTGGATTTGTGTTTTCTTCTTAACTACTCATGCAACAAGAGGCATTTTTGCCCACAATGGAATTCTTTATATAAAACTTGACACCTCCATATGCCCTGCAAACTCTCAAGAAAAACAGAGATTGTACCAAATCTCTCAGAAGCACTACATCTCTTGCACAAACAGTGATGAATGAGTGAATAGAAACATGATAAACGTGTCAGAAAACCTGGACATTGGCCAATAGACCAACAATGGAAGACGATTTCTGGAAGCACCCCACAGTCTGCTGGCATGTGCTCTTTTTCTACCCAGACTGGAAAACTAAAATTCTGAAATTTCATTTCTTGTCATTTTCTACTTCTGAAGATGCACCTCCAAGTCTGCAAAGGTGATGTTTCTTTTCAACTCTTCTTGTTGGGTAGATTCTTTCACAGTGTATTTTACTTTACACTTAAATTTAACAATAATATGCAACACACATTACATGAGGATATAAAAATTAAAAATGCTACAGCAATGGACACAAAGTGTCAGGGATAGTGTGACAGAAAAATGTTAAAACAGTGATGTGACCAACCCTTCTGCATGGCACATAAACCTAGGCACTGAAAGCAAAAGCAGCTGGGGAAGTTTAAAGTGATGGCCATGAAGTGTCTGAGATTGATAGTAGGAAGCACACTGTGGGACAGGTGGAAAAAATTAGCACATCAGAGCTGAAGCCAAAGTAGGAGAAGATGGAGAAGAACAGATTCTGTGACTTGGTCATATATGCAGGAAAGCAGAAGATGATTTAGTAATTTGGACTTGGAAGAGAACAGAACAAGCCAAGAGGAAATGAGAACATCCAGCCAGAAGACTGATGGATTACATAAGAGAAGATATACAACGGGTAGGCATAAATGTCAAAAGGAGAAGGACAGTGGCACTGCATCAGGAATGGTGGCAACAGTTTTAGTCACTTGATATCCTGACCCATGTAAAGATAAGAAAAAGATGACTGATGAAGCTGATTAGTAGGAGGAATAACATGACTGTTTGCAGCAACCTATGAGCAGCATATGGCAGAAGTTAATGTATTTCAGAATGCCATAGGTTGCTTGACTGACCGCACCCCACTCACAGTCTTCAAATTACTGATCCCTACCAACCCCAGGTCAGTATTCCCAACTCTCTGTCTAATGTATCCGACAGCTTTTAATCAGTAAATGCATGAAATGATGGGTTTACATCCAAGCAAATCATTATGTAGTCTGCATGGCACATAGAGATTGGTTCTACAACATTTATTTGATTGTTTTGTATAGTAACATAAGACACAAACACTTGAACAGTGTACATACATATATATATATATATATATGTGTGTGTGTGTGTGTGTGTGTGTGTGTGTGTGTGTGTATGTGTGTGCATCTGTATATACATATAAATACACACACACACACACACACACACACACACACACACAAATATATATATATATATATATATATATATATATGGTTCCCTATCACAAGCCTGAAACACTATAAGCCTGAAAATCAAAATCCTGAAAACTAAAGCCTGAAAATTCAAAATCCCGAAAACCCAAAATCCTGAAACTCAAAATCCTGAAAACACAAATAATGCTAATATTTCACTATAAAGACACTAATATCTACCAACTGACCCTGACCCTAACCCTAACCCTAAGGTCCATCACTATCGCACACTCACCTGACCCGCGCCCTAACCCTAACTCACTTAAACCGCCCCTAACCCCAATATTTGTCACTATTGCATACATGCCTAACCTGCCTAACCCTAACTCACTTAAACCGCCTAACCCTAACATAAAACCAATCAAGACACTTACCTGAACCCAACGCATGACCTAACACCACAGGGCTAACAATAGCAAAGCCACAATGATGTCAGTATGTCCATTTTGTGTTTTCAGGATTTTGAGTTTCAGGATTTTGGGCTTTCGGGATTTTGAATTTTCAGGCTTTAGTTTTCAGGATTTTGCTTTTCAGGCTTATAGTGTTTCAGGCTTCTGATAGGGAACCATATATATATATATATATATCAAACAAATATTAAACAAAATGGGTAAAATCAAAATAAAGTAGTATAAAAATCAGATCAAAGTCAAATGTCTAAGAATGAAAATCTCAGCTGAATATATTTTGAACATTATGTAAGAAAGGAACAGCAGAAAAATAAAACTTTAACTTACAGCACACATATTGATGCTTATAAAGTATGTACTAGTAAATACAGTATAAAACAAACTCTAAATTGTCAATCCTAAAGCTACTATATTTTGCAAGTGTGAGAAATCTGGAGAATCAAGATATCTCCAATTCCTTATAATAGTTTTTAAATCTTTTTGTGCCCCTGATGCTTGTTGACCACAACCTCATGTGATCAATCTGCTCTTTTGATCCTTGGAAAGTGAGAAATGGTCAAAGAGAGGCAATCAGTGAGAGAGCCATTGAGGGGTTATAGTTAAGGCTCTAACACTACTGCTTGGTGGCTAGTATGGGTGCTGCATCAAGATGATGGCTTACTGTTCCTTCTCCCTGCATGTAGGTGCTTCTTCCCATGTGCATTTGTGGTTTGTAATCACATTCTTGGTATAGCAAGCCCACATCACTAATGACTGTTTTGCATGAAAGCTTGTGCTTGCATGTGGTGAAACAGCTACAGGACCACCAGTTCTTCCCCCAGGATTGGCAAGCCTAGCCTCCCCTACATTAAATTTCCAGTACTTAAGTCACTGGTCAAACTCAAGTTATCTAGGTCTTATCAGTCAGGCTATTCTTTGCAATTGTTTTCCTTTCTGCATCCATTATAGGCTGTAGAAATGGTATTAAGTTTCCTTTAATATATAAATGCATTGATGCATTAAACAATATGAAATGCTTTGTAATCTGTAAATTATCAGTTCAAAGAGACTGCAAAAAATGACTGAAAGGCCAACTCAAATTGCCTCACAAAGGAACAGTCATAAATATATACTGTTAATCAGCTACAGTAGCCATAATATATTTTCAAAACTTACTCTGCATATTCTTGAAGCTTGCTATGATTCTATAATGAGTATAAAACATGTAGATGAATTTTAATGAATTTACTATTTTTTTTTTCAAAATAGGTATGACATAGTTTTAGATAATTACTCAAAACTGTTAACTTACTTTTACTGGATAAATTAGGTAAAGGACATGTTTCCATAAAGTCTAAAAATAACCAATTTATAGCAATTTTACACACTGTTAAGGTCTTTTATATGAATTCGGTAGATTTGTTCTAAATGATTTTTTTGTTAATATCATCAGAATATATTGACTAGTTTAGACATTCATCTCAATGATCGGAATACACTAAAATTGTTGAATAATGTTTCTTATTAAAATTAATTAAAAAATACATCCTCTAGAGACAAAACTGTTGATGTCTTCCAGACCAAAAATGAATTTACTCCATTTTATCATATGTATGAATACTTTTCCAATAATAAACCAAATATAGCATAAAATGGGAGTATTGAACTTATTTAACAATTTAAAGGAAATTGTTTTAATAAAAAGATAATATTTTAAAATAATGCTTAAATACATTGACTCAGATGAGCAATCCATTTTAAAAATAAATAATTTGCATTGAGAATTATGATCATATATTATCATCTTATTTATACAAATATAAAAATCATTCCATCCCACCTCTTATGAAGAACACATTCAATGACCTAATACTTTAAAACTAGAAACCATGATAAAACTTTCTGTCAGAAAACACAGTATCCATATTTTCCATAATCTAATATGTTTTAATGTGATTACTGATCTATATGGAGATAAAAGATAAGAAAAACATGTTT
Source organism: Protopterus annectens (assembly GCF_019279795.1). Lineage (NCBI taxonomy): Eukaryota > Metazoa > Chordata > Ceratodontiformes > Protopteridae > Protopterus > Protopterus annectens. The sequence goes on along the minus strand of NC_056727.1, from coordinate 368,190,453 downwards.
TGTTTAATTGTTTAATTGGGGATAGACTTAGGTACAAATAAGAGAACTAAATTATGTTAAGTAGTTTTGGAAGAAATAGGGCCAGATTCAGGAAGCCTCCGTGTAAGAGTTATAACTCTTACACGGAGGCTGCAGTTAAACTGTGTGATGTCAGCATGTCATGCATATGCATGAGGTGCATGAGGCATGCTGAATCACACTAGTAACTCTTACACGGTCCGTGTAAGAGAGTAGGGGGCGTGTCTGTAGGCTAAGCTCTGCAAGTGGACACGCCCCCGGAAGACTAGAATGGCTGAAAGTAAACAGCCACGAGAAAGGCCATGAAAATGTGAATAAACACACTATACAACACATGCCCCGACTGGCCATCAGTGTATAAAGTGAAGAGATGTCATAAAATTAAATTAAAACCTTTTTTTTTTGTTAAACCCGTAAATGTTTGCTACTGTGTGCGGGTGTGCTACTAGCGCAATCACAGTTAGCAGTCAGTGGAAAAGGATATAAGAACTAAATATGCAAAGTAAGCCAAGAAATAATAGCTTAGCGGTAGAGTAGCCGCCTAAGAGTAGGCAGGCAGGGTTCGAGCCCCTACAACAACCTTTTTTTTTTTTGTAAATAAGCACTAAAAGCCCCTGACAGTATTGTACAAATGTAAATGTATTCCTTTTTGTAAAATGGAATGAAATAGAGCATTTTGAAGTAACATAAGAATAAAAATAGTCAGAAATGTACTGATAGCTAAGCTGCCGTGAGACAGAGTGCCCGTAGCTGAGTAGTGTTTAAAAAGCTGCAAACTGCGTGCCCGTTGCCAAGCAGCGGGTAAACAGGCTGAAACTGTGTGCAATTAGCTGAACATGTGTGTCACTTGCCAATTAAGATTTATCCCAGCGCACACCATTTGCGCGCCGCTCCCACAGGCTAACTGCCAGTGCGCATGTGTTACCTCCGCGCAAACGAGCGCAGAACAGGTTTAAAGTGCTTAAAAGTGCTTTTGGCATGTTTGATTGACAGGTCCTCAACTCATTTCTGTCAGGAAAAGCAAAAACCAGTTGCCAGATTCAAACCCAGGATACCATGCACTAGAGTCAAGGAACTAAACCACCAAGCCATGACAGCAATACCTAGAAATGCAGAAATAGCATATATATGGGATAAAACCCAGAATGGAGCATGAGAAAGCATTTTCAGTGAAGTAGATACAATTCCAAAACGGCCAATCAGAGAAATGTGGGAAAAGCGGCATATATAAGCCCCATAGGCGGGAATACACAGCATAACTGATTGTAGAACAGACTTGCAGTCAGCATGAGTGGAGTAGGTGAGGGACGTTGCTTTCGAGCACAGCGTTGGGGCGTTGAGGAGTCCAGATACATGGTCTGGCTCCTTGTCCATAATCACGCGGCCCAACTCATCCAGGGCCAGGTCTCATGGGGGCTATATAGGGCAGGGGCGTGGGACCAGTTGGCTCGTGA